>NW_016813544.1:0-1339 GCF_001698545.2 Rhinopithecus bieti | reverse complement strand
CAGGCTTGAGCCACCGCGCCCGGCCTCTTTTCTTTTTTTTTTTGCCACTGATTGGAAATACACATCTTATAGTATTCCCATTTTTTACATTATACTAAATACTCTTTCTGGACTTTTTATTTTATTTGTCTGGATCTGTCATGTCTTCATATTAACTGTTTTGACAACTATAGCTGTATTATATATTCTGATATCCAGCCAAACACCTCCTTCATTATATATTTTTTCAATTTTGGGAGCCATTCTATTACATATATGCTACAAGAAGAATATTATGAGTTAGATCAGATTATAAAATACAGTGAGAATTCTATAAAAGTTATAAAATCATTTTGGAGAACTGATATTTTTACCAAATTGAGTAATCCCATTCAAAAGCCTAGTATATGTCTGTCCTAGTATGTCAGACTTTTTTTTTTTTTTTTTTGAGACAGGGTCTCACTGTGTCGCCCAGGCTGCAGTGCAGTGGTGCCATCTGAGCTCACTGCAACCTCCACCTCCTGGGTTCAAACAAATCTCCTGCCTCAACCACCCGAGTAACTGGGATTACAGTGTGTACCACCGTGCCAGCTACTTTTTGTAGTTTTGGTAGAGACAGAGTTTTGCCATGTGGCCCAGGCTGGTCTCCAATTCCTGAGCAAAAAGTTATCCACCCGCCTCAGCCTCCCAAAGTGCTGGAATTACAGGCATGAGCCACTGCTCCTGGCCAGTATTTGAGAATTTTAAAGTCAATATCATTCTAAGTTTAACTGTTATGGTTTCTTCTCAGGGAGCCCAACAATTTATCATGAGTTTTATTTCTATATGTTAATATTTTGCATTGGTTACTGCAGATGAGATTTTTGCTTTCCTGTTAAACAATCTGGTGATTTTGCTAACATTAAAAAGAAATACTAATTTGGATTCATTCATTTTGTAACCTTAAAAGAGTGATTCATCTTACTCTCTTAGTATTTATCTTATTACTTATTATTTAATATTTATGTTAAATACTCTCTTAGTATTTAAAATAGTTTTCAATTTCGTTCTCTTCAGTTCTCTGAGTGTAGATTGGCTCATCAACTGCTCAAAGGGTGAAAAATGAAAGGGGTGCTTCCTGTGAAATATTTCCATGGGGCTCACAGTGCCCCGAGCCGAGACACTCCTGGTCCATGGGGCTCACAGTGCCCCGGGCCGAGACACTCCTGGTCCATGGGGCTCACAGTGCCCCGGGCCGAGACACTCCTGGTCCATGGGCAGTTCTGCTGCCCCCGGGCCGAGACACTCCTGGTTCAAGGGCAGTTCTGCTGCCCCGGGCCGAGACACTCCTGGTCCAAGGGCAGTTCTGCTGCCCCGGGCC
>NW_016813543.1:0-748 GCF_001698545.2 Rhinopithecus bieti | reverse complement strand
TAGTGAAAAGGAAATATCCTCATATTAAAATTTGAAAGAAGCTTTCTGAGAAACCACTTTGTGATATGTTATTTCATCTCACAGAGGTACACATTCATTTTCATGTATCACATTGCAACAGTGTTTTGAGGTATCTGAGAAGGGATATTTTGATCTCATTGAAGCCTATGGTGACAAAGAAACTATTTTCAGATAAAATGTATAAATAATGTTTCTGAGAAAGGTCTTTGTGATGTGGGAATTAATCTCACAGAGTTAAATCTTTCTTCTCACGGATCAGTTTGATAACACTGTTTTTGTGGGGTTTGCAGTAGGATATTTGGTAGTGAACTGAATCCTATCATGACAAAGGAAATATCCTCAGATAAAACCAAACGGTTTGTGAGGGGTGAACTCACCTCACAAAGTTACACTGTTCTTTTCATTGAGAAGTTTGCTAAAAATTCTTTCATTTATTCTGCTATGGGATATTCAAGAGCACATTGAGGAATATGGTGAAAAGGTAAAAGTCCTCAGATAAAAACTAGAAAGAAGTTTTCTAAGAAACCGCATTGTGATATGTGAATTCATTGCACAGAGTTAAACTGTCCTTTTCATGGAACAGTTTGGCAGCACTGTTTTTGGGGAATCTGAGAGGGGATATTTTAGATCACATTGAGGCCAGTGGTGACAAAGGAAATTCCCTCAGATAAGAACTAGCAAGAAGGTTTCTGAGAAAGTTCTTTGTAATGTATGAATTCATCTCATG
>NW_016813542.1:0-851 GCF_001698545.2 Rhinopithecus bieti | reverse complement strand
TAAAATAAAATAAAATAAAATAAAATAAATAAAATAAAATAAAAATTTCATACCTAAAAAAAGTTGGAAAAATAGTAAACACCCAAATATCCTTTTCTTAGATTCACCAGTTATTAATAGCTGCTTCTTTGCTTGCTCTATCTCCATCTCTATTTCTATTTATCTACCTATCATCTATGTATAATTGGTCCAAGCATTTGAAAGCAAGTTGCAGATATCATGAGTCTACCCTAAGTACTTCAGCATGTGTCTCTTGAGAATAACAGCATTCTCCTATAGAACAAAGTACTATTATGACCATATTAGTAGGCTTGGACTGCTATACCAAAATGCCATAGACTGGATGACTTCAACAACACACACTTCTTTCTCAAAATTTCAGAGGTCGAAGGTGTAAAATCAAGGTGTCAGCTGACTCAGATCCTGGTGAGGGCCCCCTTCCTGGCTTACAGATTGCAAATGGCTGTCCTCCTCCTGCTCCTCCTCTTCCCTCTTCCTCCTTCTTCTTCTCCTTCTCCTTCATTATTATACTTTAAGTTCTGGAGTACATGTGCAGAACATGCAGGTTTGTTACATAGGAATACACATGCCATGGCGGTTTGCTGCACCCATCAACTTGTCATCTACATTAGGTATTTCTCCTAATGCTACCCCTTCCCTAGCTCCCCACCTCCTGACACATCCCAGTGTGTGATGTTCCCCTCCCTGTGTCCATGTGTTCTCATTGTTCAACTCCCACTTATGAGTGAGAACATGAGGTGTTTGGTTTTCTGTTCTTGTGTTAGTTTGCTGAGAATAGATGGTTTCCAGCTTCATCCATGTTCTTGCAAAGGACATGAACTCATTCTTTT
>NW_016813541.1:3073-8316 GCF_001698545.2 Rhinopithecus bieti | reverse complement strand
AGGATTTGAAAATACATTTTATAAAGAGAGAGTTAATAATGACTAAGATGTCAAATTATTAATGATCATGGGAATTCAAAATAAACCACAATTAGATGTATACATAGTGGAGTGGCAAAAATTTAAAAGAGTGATAAAATCAGAGGTAGCAAAAATGTAGAAATTTAAAAACCTGTTACATTATGAATGGTGATATAAATAGCACAACCATGAGAAATAGTTTAACAGTTTCTAATAAAAGTAAACCTATACTTACCATATAACCCACCTATTCTACTCAAAGGCATTTACCCCCAAAAATAAAAATATGCCTATACAAGCATTTGTTTACAAATGTTCACAGTAGTTTTTTTTTTTTTTTTTTTTTTTTTTTTCAATATCAAAACCAGGAACAACACAAATGCTCATCAGCTGGTAAATAGCTACAGCTATTGTGATATATCCGTACAGTGAAATACCTCTCAGCAATAAAATGGAATAAGCTACTGATACATAGGTCATCTATGATGATGAATCTTAAAACCATGTTAAACTGAAGTTGAAGAATCAGATAAAAAGAATGTGTGTTGTATAACTTTATGTATGATTGTAGAAAATAAAATTGATCTCCAGTGAAAAGTAGTTCATGTTTGTCTGGGAAGGGGTGGCATGATGAATAGAAAGCCAAGGTGAACAAGGAGCTTCTTGGAGGAGATTTCTGTGCCTCGAATTTGGTGGTGATTTTCAAGGAATATATGTCTGTTACATTTGTCAAAGTTTAATGTTTAAGTGTATGGAATTTATTATACAAAACGTATTCATTATATTTGTTTAAAAAGAGATACATGTGTGTAATAAATCAGCAAGACTATGAACAATAGAAGATTATAAGAATAACAGTGAGAAAAACAAAGAAAGGGAGAAAACTGCTTTGTTCTGATCGGCTATCAAAATTATTTTGGAAATGGAAAACATTCTAATTTATGCATCATATAGATTTGCAGATTTACACAGGGATCTTCCATTATCAATGATTTATAGGTTTTTTTTTTTTTTAACATCAGCTTAGATATTAATTTTCTTTTTTCAACAAAGTAATAAAACAATTTTAAAAATTTCTAACCTCTGTTCAAGGTGTTCAAGGTGCCAACATGGTAATGGGGAACTGCAGTTAGTTCATAGTAGATGATTATATTTTGTTGGCCTAGCCTAATCATTCTCCAGCTCATACTGAAAGAAACAAATTTGCAGCATAGATAAAACTGTGAACCTAGCAGAGAACATAGTGTATCCAGTTCATAAATTTGTGTACACATAAGACAGTATTAAAGTTGTAAAATACTATAGTAGATCCACCTTTTCTTAGATTATGACATATTTACAAATGGTACATTTTTCTAGATATGCACTGTGACTAAATTACAGTCTGCTTTTGTTCCACTGTCTAGAGGAAAAGATGCATCTAATTTATCTTGGTTTAGATTGTACCAGTGAAATATGTTAACTTAATTCTTTTTCTGTGAATTTCATTCTCTACGAACACCAAAGCAAATATGGAGAATTGATTTTCACCAGGATGGAATGCATAGTCTGAAAACTTGGAAATGATATGAAGTACAAAACTGAGTATTTTAGGAAAATCTTTGCAGCGAAGTCACATTTTCCATATGTCAGTAAATAAGATTTAGAAAAAAATCATGTAAATTCATATAAATACTACAACATACTGTTGTAGTATTGAAATTGCTACAACAGGAAATCACAAATACATAATTATAGCTATAACTATAACTCTCTTCTTATCTACTGAGGCTTATGGTAGCATGCACATTTAGCCACTCCATTAAATTGCAAGTTGGATACAGATTAGCCCCATATGGAATGGGAGTTTATGGGAAAAGAACATACTTGGTTTAGGAGAGGATATCTGTATGACTCCCTACAAAGCAGTGATTTGTAGAATTTTACAAAGGAGCTCAGAAGTTTGCTTGTTCAAAATTTCACTATTCTCTCACTCTCTGCATTTCTATAATGTTTTCTACATGACACATGTATTAATTCATCATCTGAATTAACACTCCATGTTGGAGAGTTTATGCAGCTAATATTTATTGAGTGTCTTCCTTGTACCAGAAAATAAAAATTTTTACATTCATTCACACTGATAGAGCTCTCACAGCAAAGTACTTTACAACATAGTAACTCATGTATTCCTCAAAGCACCCTGTAAAGTAGGTGGTATTAAAACCATTTCACACATGATGAAACCACTACTAATTGGGAGGGTGGGGATTTAAGGTGAGGTGATATGTTATCAGTGACTTTGTTTTTTCACTCTACTTCCTCATAGTAGGCAATGTGCTTTATACATGTGTCTTTAATTTTATTTTATATATTCTAAATTGAAAACAAAATTGTATAGATTTATGGTGTACAATGCAATGTTTTGTCATATGTATATATTGTGGAATGATTAAATCAAGCTAATTAACATATTTATTACCCCATGTACTTAATTTTTGTGTGTGTATCGAGAACATTTAAAACCTACTCTTAGCAATCTTCAATTATATAATGTGTCAGTGTTAACTATAAGTGCCCTGCTGTATAGTAGACTCCAAAAACTTATTTCTCCTAACTGAAACTTTGCATCATTTGAATGACGTCTCCCTATTTTGAGGCCCCACCAGCCCTTGATAACCACCATTCTACTCTCTGCATTTCATTTTACATATCGTATGTTGTTGGATACTGATCATGATATTACGTTTCCCAGAGAGCGCTATGATCCAACGAACAGAACACATGACAGAATAAGAATGTCAGCATTTGAGATATGGGTCTCCCCCTTGTTGTGTGATATTATGCAAATTAATCCTAATCTTAATCTCTCTTAGCTTATTTTCCTTATATAGAACATGAGGGGCCTGGGTGCGGTGGCTCACACCTGTAATCCCAGTACTTTGGGAGGTCGAGGCAGGCAGATCACGAGGTTAGGAGATCGAGACCATCCTGACTAACACAGTGAAACCCTCTCTACTACATTGTGCCACTGCACTCTAGCCTGGGTGACAGAGAGAGACTCCATCTCAGAAAAAAAAAAAAAAAAAAAAAAAAAAAAAGAACATGAGGACAATCACTGCTTTTCTCCCCTTGGGAAAAGTAAGAAAGGTAAAGGAAATTGACGTTAAAATGCATTTGAACTCTAAGGGCTATATGAATTTAATATAGTTATTTTTTTCATAAGTTTGCCATGCCAATAACTATAAATACTCAAATGTTTTTCTGAAAAGAAACATTACCTGAGTGCAAAGTTGAAGCTTCATTACTTCTTTATAAGGATTAAGATCTTTGGAGCTGTCAAAGTTTCCTGCTTAAGCTTTCATCTACTTCTTTATACTCTAGATTGAAAAAAGAGATTTATTACTAAATATAATACTCCAGATAAGACATGACCAATACAGCATATTATTGATTTGTTTCAAGTATCATGTTATATCTTATACATATCAGTTGTGCCAAATACATGATTCTATTAATAAAGACTAAAATTCTTAACATTGTAGGAATCTTATATCAGGAATAATAGATTTTAAACTTGTTGCCACAGGAAAAATAAAGTTTTCTTTAAAATAAACTGCTGATATTAAACTAGGCACAGTTTTACACCACTCACAGATAATTGTTTGAGTGGTAGCCAAGTGTCATTTTGGGAAGGATATGTGCAAATTCTAAATTTCATTTTGGAATTAATTAATTAATTTGCCAGAGGTCTATTTGACTCCAGCAATGTGAATTGCAGAAATCTAAATAATCCCAAAGAGTCTTTGCATCAACAACAAGTAGAATGACTGCTTCTTATATCGTCTTTCCCCTCCCTAATAGAAGCAATGATGCTGCCTTGCAAGCAGTGATCCATGAAGAGCAGTAAAACACCTTAATTTTATAGCTCTGTCCTTTGTGTACTCTTCCATGTATAATGTTTGAACGAGACAGAGTCAAGGGAGTAAGAGAGGAGGTACATTCCATTTCTTTTAAGGATAGCAATAAAAATCTCACTGCATTTTAAATGTCTTATCTACAAAGACTGTGCTTATTGATAAACCATTTTACTTTCTCCTCCTTCTGAAATAATCAGCTATGTTCTCTTTTATGTTTTCTTGTTTGCAGCTGTACTGGGAGAATGTTCATTACATCATCATATATCTATCTGAATTGGAAAAAAAAAATCTCCAAAGTCTACATTTAATTTTTTGGTCAAGTTTTGAAGAATCACTACCCAATGCATAGAATTACTTTAACCAAACCGAATTTTCTGTGAGGTTTGAATAACTAACAGTAACACTTCACTTCATCTTTTATGCTATTAAAGATGGGGTTCACATGTTAAGAAGAGGGTATCTG
Source organism: Rhinopithecus bieti (assembly GCF_001698545.2). Classification (NCBI taxonomy): domain Eukaryota; kingdom Metazoa; phylum Chordata; class Mammalia; order Primates; family Cercopithecidae; genus Rhinopithecus; species Rhinopithecus bieti. The sequence continues at coordinate 3,933 of NW_016813541.1, read as the reverse complement.
AAGTGGAGGCTAAGTTGTGATTTGCCTGCAAATAATAAGGAAAATTCTCAGGTGAGTTATTAAGGTTTCTTCCCTTGAAGAAAGGTAGTAATTTACAGAAATTGATACATTATTACTAAAACACAATAAAATGGTGCACACAGTTAAAATATTTGAAGTCATATATCAACTTAAAATAGCTACTATCTTTGCTGTCAATTGAGTAATAATATTCACATTACATATTAACTGAAATAATCAGAAAGAAATAAAACTGAAAAAATACAGCCAGATAGGAAAAAAAATTAATTTGAAATATGACAATATGTTTAATAGCATAATTAAAAAAACTAATCCTTTTCAAAAAAAAAAAAAATATGATGTTCTTGTTAAAATTAAAATAAAATTCACTTTCATGTATATGGCATTCAGAACAACAGCCTTCCTCCCCAAAAGATCCATGACTCTATTCTCCGAATTTGAGATGATGTAACGTTAAGTGGCAAAAGGAATTTTGCAGATGTGAATAAATTAAGCATTTTGAGATGGGGGGTTATATGCTAAATGATCTTCATAGTTCCAAAGTTATTACAAGAGTTCTTACAAGGGGAAGAGGAAGGCAGGAGAGTGAGAGGAAGTGTGGAAGCAGAGGCTGGGGTGATGCAACTGCTAATAAGAAAACTAGAAAAGTCAAGGAACAGCTTTCCCCTAGAGTCTTCAGAAGGAACAAACCCTACTGACACTTTGATCATAGTCCTATAAGACTCATTTTGGAATTCTGAACTCCAGACCTACAAAAGAATAAATCTGTGTTGTAGTAAGCCACTACATTTGTGGTAATTTGTTATAGCAGCAATAAAAAAAAAATTAAAAAAAAAAAA
>NW_016813541.1:0-1413 GCF_001698545.2 Rhinopithecus bieti | reverse complement strand
AAAAAAAAAAAAAAAACAGAGAGTTTAAGAGCCTACTTTTATCTTCCTTAAGTAATTGGAAATAAAAAAATTTCCAACCAAGAATTTTGTATCTCACCAAACAAAACTTAATAAGTGAAGAAGAAATAAAATTATTCTCAGACAAGAAAACACTTGTGGAATTTCTTTTAAGACCAGCCTTATGATAGATAGGTCCTTAGGACCTGCTAAACGTGGAATTGAAAGAACAATACCGGCTAACACAGAAACACAATTAAGCACATATTCCACAAGCACTATAAAGCAATCACATAATCAAGTCTATATAAAAACCAGGTAACACATGATAGGATCAAAATCTCACATTTCAATACAAACCCTGAATGACATGGGTTAAATGTCCCACTTTAAAGGCATAGAGTGTCAAGCTGGATGAAAAGACAAGACCCAACCATATGTTGTCTTCAAGAGACCTTCCCATATGTAACAATGTCCACAGACAGGTTCAAAGTAAAGGGAAGGAGAAAGATATACAGTGAAAACAGAACACAAAAGAGCAGGAGTAGCTATTATATCAGGTAAAACAGATTTAAAACCAAAAAATATTAAGAAAGGCAAAGAAGGACATTACATAGTTATAAAAGGGCACAATTCAACAAAAAGACTTACATATACATGTACTCAACATTAGAGTACTCACAATCATAAAACAAGCTCCTCTTGGCCTATGAAACAACTTAGACAACAACATAATATTAGTGGGAGACTTTGACATGTGCTGACAGCATTAGATGGATCATCAGGGCAGAGGTCTAGAAAAGAAACTCCAGACTTAAACTCTACACTTGACCAATTGGACCTAATAGACATCTACAGAACACTCCACCCAACAATCACAGGATATGTATTTTTCTCATTTGCACATGGAACATATTCTAAGGTCAATGACATGTTCAGTCATAATGCAAGTCTAAATTACAAAAATGAAATCATACCAAGAACACCCTTGGACCACAATGTATTCAAAATAAAAATCAATATGAAGATGATCTCTTAAAACTACACAAATATATGTTAATTAAAAACCTGCTCCTGAATAACTCCTGGGTGAACATTGAAATTAAGGCAGAAATAAAAAAGAACTTTGAAATTAATGAAAATAGGGACACAACACACCAAATATTTGAGATGCAATTAAAAAAGTGTTAAGAGGAAAGTTTGTAATACTGAGTGCTTTCATAAAGAAGTTAGGAAGATCTCAAATTAACAATCTAACTTTGTGCTTAATGGAACTAGAAAAAACAAGAACAAACCAACCCCCCAAAACCCCAAAAATATCAGAAGAAAAGAAATAACTAAAATTAGAGAAGAACTAAATGAAATTGAGATGCAAAAGTCCATACAAAAGATCAGTGAAATTAATGCTCAGTCTTT
>NW_016813540.1:49972-64850 GCF_001698545.2 Rhinopithecus bieti | reverse complement strand
ACATATACCCTAGAACTTAAAGTATAATAATAAAAAAAAAAGGTAAGATATTTAATGATTAATGATTGTAAATATTACTCTGCTAGAAGAACTTTCTTGGCAAGCAATTGTGTGTTTTACATATGGCAAAATAAATTTGAGAGGTCAAAAAAAAAAAAAAAAAAGACTCAAAATGACAATTTAGCTTGATCAATTGATAAATCTAAGGTAAAATGGTAGGAATATATGTCTTATTGAAATGGTATGAGCAGTCCCAAAGAGGTGACAAAATGCATTTAATAGGAGGAAAGAACATTTGTAAAATTAAGGATTAGGGTTGGTACAGGGTTTTGATAATGGCAAATGTTTGGAAAACTGTTGTGGGCTCTGGGAATAGAGCAATGAAGTCCCTAGCCTCTTCAGGCTGATATTATTGTTTTGGGGGCAGGTGTGGAGGACAACGTTTTTTTTTAATTGTCAGGCAGTAAATAGTTTTATAAAGAAAAATCAAGGTAAGGGGATAGTGGGAATGGAATACTATTTTCTAAGGAGTGGACATGGAATATTTTTCTAATAAAGTTGTATTTTAGCAAAAGTTTTGAATGAGATGAGGGATAATCTGTGGAGGTGGTGGTTGGGGGTAGGGGAGGAAATCATTTCAGGCACAGATTAGAGCAAGATTTCTAAGAGATATATGTGCTTGTCATGTTTGAAGAAAAGAAAGGAAGCAGTGTGGCTGAAGCAGAGTGCATGAGAGCAAAGAAGTAACTTGTGGTCAAATTGCAAAATGCTTTATCAACTACTCTGAATGAGGCACGAAGTCATTGGTGACATTTGAACCAGAGAAGTCCTGTGATCTGGTTTGTTTTTTAAAGGATCATTTTGACTGATATGTAGAAAACAGACCATAAGAGAAAGGCTGAAATCCAGAAGATCATATCCGAAGTACTTGAAGTCATTAATATGAGAAATAATGGTGGCTTGTAGCACAATGGTACTAGTAGAGGCAATGAGATATAAGTGAATTTTGAATATATTTGAAGCAAGCATTGTTAGGATATGATTAACAATTTGATGTGGTATATGAGAGAGAGAGAAGTCAAGAATGACTACTAGAAATGTCAGTCTGAACAATTAGGAAAATGGACTTGCCATCTATTGAGACCAGGCAGCATGTAATAAGAGCAGACTGACAAAAGGTGGGAATCAAATTCAGTTTGAGATAGGAAATATCGAGTTGGCAATTGAATATATACATATTGATTTTGAGTCAAGATAATATGTATCTTGATATTTAGAGAGGTCAGGCTGGAAATATACATTTTAAGGTTGTCAACCTACAAGGTTTATTTGTAATAGTGGAATACGATGAGTCCTCTTGCGTAGTGATTTTGACTAGAAAAGAGAAGAATAGAAAAAAATTGAGCCTTAAAAATTGAGGTCTAGAAGGAGAAAAAATATCATCAAAGGACAATAGGAAAGTATGGCCAATAAAGAAGGAGGGGTCTCAAGAGTGGATACCGAGAAAAGTGTTTTGAGAAGGGAGAGTGATAAACAAGGTAATGCTGCTAACTAGTCAAGTAAAATGAGGGTTCAGAACTGATCCTTGAAATTGGAGACTTAGCTGTCACTGGAGTTGTTCAGGGACAAGTAAATTGGATTGGATGCAATGTACAGTACCTGCCTGCAATTGGAAATCACATGGTTGAATTTTTTTTCCTCCAGTATCCCTTAGTTACACGTGTGTAAGTGTGGAGAAGGCAAATTGTACTTTTTAAATTTCAACTTTCATTTTAGATATAGGAGATAAATGTGCAGGTTTGTTACATGGATATATTGCACCCAGGTAGTGAGCATAGTACCCCAATAGGTCGTTTTTCAACCCATGACTCATTCCCTCCCTCCCTCTTCTAGTAGGCTACAATGTGTATTGTTCCCATCTTTACATCTATGCATGCTCAAAGTTTAGGTTTCACTTTTAAATGAGAACATGTGGTAATTGGTTTTCTGTTCCTTCATTAGTTTGCCTAGGATTGTGGCCTCCAGCTCCATCCATGTTGCTGCAAAGGACATGATTTTATTATTTTTTTATAGCTGCATAGTATTCCTTGGTATATATGTACCACATTTTCTTTATCCAATCTAACATTGCTGGGTACCTAGGTTTATTCCACATCTTTGCTATTTTGAATAGGGTGGCAGTGAACATAAAAGTGCATGTGTCTTTTTGGTATACTGATCTATTTTCCTTTGGGCATATACCCAGAAATGGGATTTCTGGGTTGAATAGTAGCTCTGTTTTAAGTTCTTTGAGAAATCTCCAAACTGCTTTCCACCATGGCTGAACTAGTTTATGTTCTCACCAACAATGTTTAAGCATTCTCTTTTCTTGGCAGCCTTGCCAGCAACTGTTTTTTTTTTTTTTTTTTTTTTTTTTTTTTTTTGACTTTTTAATAACAGTCATTCTGACTGGTGTGAGATGGTATTTCATTTTGGTTTGTGTAGCCTTATTTCTGAGTTTTCTGTTCGTTCCATTGCTCTATGTGTCTGTTTTTGTACCAGTATCATGCTGTTTGGGTTACTATAGCCTTTTAGTATAGTTTGAAGTCTGGTAGCATGATGGAGAAGGCAAATTTTAAGATCTGTCTGGAATTGGTGGTTTTGTGGGGGAAGAAGCATAAGAAAGCGAGAGAATTGAGGAAGCTGATGAGATACTAATTTATTAATTAATTTAATGCAATTGACAAACATGGTCTAGTTTGTACAGGAGTGAGGTCAAGAATGTTAATAGATTTGCATAAAATAGAGAGTTAAGATGCTTGCAATATCAATAAATTCAAAGAGTAAGTCCTATGGGAATGGGATTGCTGGAAGAATAAGTAATTGTGGTTAGAAAGTGAGATAATGAAGTTAAAATAATTTCCAAAGGTGGAGTAGTTGAAAGTGAAGATAAAGTCTAGCAAATGGTAATGGATGTGGGTATCTAAACCAAAACATAGGTCAGGGTCTCCAGGATTGAAGAGTGGGAAATAAACTATGTTGCTAAGATTTGAAATGAAACATCCCAAATGACTGTTACAATCACCCATAATTGTAACAACATTTGAGAAGCAAAGGATGATTATACACTGAGTATCAAAGTCTCCAGTGAATGTCAGGGTTGTATCTGGGACCTTGGAAGTCTAATTGATCCTTACACAATGTCTAAAATAATTTTTCTCCTTTGTGCCCTACAACTTCAGAAAAGTTACATCATAATTTTGTATAATATCAATATGTGGCTATCATTATTTGAAAAGCGAGCTTTTTTCAATGCATGAACTCATGTCTTTTAGGTCTTCAAAAGAACTGAAATACCTTTCTCAATAGTATATTCCATATCGCTTCTTCTTTCTTGTATTCTTTTGTTTTGGTGGAGTGTGTCCTTGATGATTTCCTGAGATAGGATAAAAAGGAAGTCAATCTTTTAAGAACGTGCATGTTTGAAACAAATTTCTTTCTACATTAATACTTGAATGATGTATTTTCTGGGAATAGAATTATAAATGGGGAATCATCTTCCACTTGTGATGGTATTGCTCCAAAATCTTTTAGTTCCCACTGTGGTAGTTGAGTAGTCCAGGGCAATTCTGACTTCTACTCCTTTGCAGGTGACATTTATGGAAGTTTTTAAGATCCTACCTTTATTCACAGTATGCTAAAATTCAGTGAAGATGCGTCCTGATCTGGGCTTTTGTTGTTGTTCATTCTTTTAGTTGGCGAGTGGGGGAAGAGATACACGGTAAGTCCTTTTAATCACCGACTGTGTCTGTCAGTTATGGGAAACACTTTTGGAGTAATTGTTTGATACTTTTCTTCTCTTCCTATTTTCTGTGTTTTCTTTCTTCAATTTGTCAGACTTCTTGGATTCATCTTGTACGTTTTCTACCATTTTACCTTTTTTTTTTTTTTTTTCTTTTCTCTAAGGAAGGAGTGTAGAGGTTAGATAAACATTTCCTCTGGAGCTAGAGGTCCTGGGTTCTAATGTGAGCTCCACTATTTACTAGGTTTTGACTTTGGACAAGTCACTTGTCTTCTCTGTTACTCAGTNTTTTTTTTTTTTTTTTTTTTTTTTTTTTTTTTTTTTTTTGCAAGAGGGATGACAAAGCCAGATTTATTGTTCTGGGTTAAACCTGTGGATGCATGACCTGGGAAAGGGCACGGGGACAGATGAAGTTGGTGACTGTATATTCCTGGTCATTGCCGGGTTCTCAGCACCCTTGGCCCCCGCTGGAGTTCTAGGTGAAGCCCAGTGCTGGGGTACGGGATCCTCTTCCTGACAGTGCAGAGTGTGGGATCACTTGTAAGATCCCATATGGAGGCAGGGGGTTGGGTGTTGGCCTGCGCTGGGGCCAGCGTCCTCAGGAAGGTGTCTTGTTGGAGGAGGTGGCGGCAGCCACCCCATTCTTCTTGACCGGGGCCTTCAGCAGTGCCAGCTTCTTGGGCAGGCTGCTGCTGGCTTTCATCACCACGTCATGTTCGATCTTCTTCCGGATCCCGACTTCTAGGTTCTTCTTGAGCTTTTGCTGCTGCACAATGCGCGCCTTCTTGGGAGAGATAACACTACCGCCTTTTCTCGGGCCCCGATTCTTTTCAGAGGCCGCCGCTGCCTTTGCTCTTTGCGGGCTTGTGCGCGTGGAACTTGCGCTGCCCCTGCGCCATGATCCGGCACGCCAAGAGAATAAATCTTAAATGTTCTCACCACACACACATACAAAGATATGTGAGGTGATGAATGTGTTAATTGGTTTGATTGTAGCCATCATGAGACAATGTATACATATATAAAAATATCACATTATACACTGTAAATATTTATAATTTTTGTCAATTATACCTCAGTAAAGGTGGACAAAAAGAGACTTTTCTCTTTTTATATGGCGATCTATCATGATCCTATGTATTTTCTTTCTCTAAGGTGCTAGAGTTTTTCTTAAATCTTTCTTATGCTTTCTCACATTGTCTCTGTTTCTGTTTGTTTCCTTTTTCTATTTGTTCATTGCAGCCGATGTTTCACATTGAACGTTTTCATCAAATATCGGACATCCTTGGCTCTCTACTCACATTTAAGAGTGAAGAAAGAACTGTCCATTTATATTTAAGAGTAAAACTAAAAAGCTATTTGAAAGGTCTTTGTTATTTTCTTAGTTAACTGGTGATATTCACTGTAAAGTCATTGTATAGAGACACAGATACCTGGAAGGGGGACTGCCAATTTGCTGTGGATAAGGTTTTTCCCCTTTGAGGAGGCACTAATTCTTCAAAAATAAATTATCTCAGCTCTTGCCTGGTTGCTTGCATTTGAGAAGAGTTTAGGCATTTCAATTCTTCCTATGAAATAATTCACTTAATCCCACCGTTTTTTGTTTCTTTCTTTCTTCCACCCACCACTGTGCTTGAAATTTCAATCTGGAGGCTTTCTTAAATCTTTCCAAAGAATAGACATGTGATCACCTACTAGAGTGAAGAGCACCTGGGATTCTAGTATCTCCTTATATAGTCTTTGAATAATTCCTCTGTTTTCTGCCCTATAAATTTTTTTCCATCGTCTTTTGAGATACTTGGTGTTTCAAACTCTTGAGCCTTTCCAATTTCCATGGGCTGCAATAATTTGCTTCTTACCAGCATTTCCTTCTGTAAGCATTTCGATCTTGATTTAATTAGCTTTGTTCAGTCAACATGCTTCCATCTGTTTTCTATCTTTCAAATTTATGCTAATATTTCTCATCAATTTTTGTCTCTTCTTGGGGTTCCTTTGTCCTCATGGGTTTATGCCTTTTCATTCCTCACAGTATTTGAGGGCACAGGTTCTAAAGCTGAACTCTTTGGGCTGGAATCCTTGCTGTGCCATATTAAACCAGCTGAGAGAGCACAGGCCATTTACTTAAGTTGTCTGCATTTCTATTTTTTTCTTTTCATTTATTTTCTTGTTGAAAATAAAATAAAAGAGCACCTGTATCATAGAAGTTAGTACATGTAAAGCACTTAGAACAGTGTCTGACACAAAGTTATTTGTGTCATCACCTATCATTGTTATCACTATTAACATTATATTATTATTTAGAAGTTTCAGATAGGAGTAGAGATAAACATGTGCATTTAATTATCTATGTTTAACCATTAGTTTATTTTTTAAAATGTATATGGGACAAGTGAAGACTCTATTATTAATTGTCCTGGAGAACTTAGAAGAATAGGACAGAGTAATTGTGGTCAGCTTTTATACATGATATTACTTAAGAGCCTGGAATGAATAAAGTCTAAATATTTAGGTACATGAGTCATTGCATTTCTCTACTTTTCTGAACTCATTATCAGTTTCATCTTAATGCTGGTTTTTGTAATAGTCACAAGATGGATACAGCAGTTACATATATCTCATGTGGATATGACAATGTCCAGATGCAGAAAAGGTGCAATGTTATCTATATCTTCTTCTGAAGAATGAACAAATCTTTCTCAGAAGTCCCCAACAGATCTTCATTCATGTCTCATTGGCTACAATCCATTAATTACCCTTAAATCAATCACTGGCAATAAAAATAGAACCACAAAAATTGACCTAGATTAAGGTTTATATCTGGGACTGAGTCTAGAATCCTAAGCCCTTGGGTCATATGGGGCAGGAGTGCACACACGAAATAAATTGTGTTGTTGTAAGAAAAAAGCCAGGCACGGTGGCTCATGCCTGCAATTCCAGCACTTTGGGAGGCCGAGGCGGGCAGATTACTTGAGGTCAGGAGTTCGAGACCAGCCTGGTCAACATGGTGAAACCCTGTCTCTACTAAAAATACAAAAATTAGCCGGGCATGGTGGTGCATGCCTGTAATCCCAACTAATCAGGAGGCTGAGGCAAGAGAATCACTTGAACCCTGGCAGCAGAGGTTGCAGTGAGCCTAGATCACGCTATCGCACTCCAGCCCGGGCAATAGAGCATGACTCTGTCTCGGGGGGGTGAAAAAAAAGGAGGGGGAAGTAGATATTTAGTAGGCAAACAAGTGATGCCGAGAAAGGGATTATCCAGGTTGTTCCAGAAAGTCATAAATATTGAGTATACTTCAATAAAGTTAAGACCTATAATTTTAATGAGCATGTTGGGAAAACAAAAGTTGATTTTCCTAATGAGTCTTTGCCTAGTAAGTATTCTGTAATGCCTAATACTAGGCTTATTGGTATTCAAATCAAATTGCTATTGTAACTTAAAGCTTGCTTACCACAGTGTTGCAAATAGCCAGCTTCATTGTTCAGATAAAAACAGAAAAACTTTCCCAAGATAACTACTTCCTTCCTTTTTAGACATTATGCATAAGATAGATGAAAACCGGGTAAAATAAATATAAATGTATACTGCATTCAGAAGTGAATGTCAGTAGAGTTTCCTGACTCTTACCTATGCCCAAAGAGTATCTGAGAAAAGTGAATGAATTGCTTACCTGACTTCCTGTCTTCCTGAGTCTTCAAAGAATGAATTATAATTCCCCAGTTTGCCTTGCACATTTTAGTGAGCTAATTACAATACTTTTACAGTTCAGCCTCCTTAAAAATCAAACTGGAAGTTGTGATAAACCTACTGGCAATTAAGAGACAACAAGATGGATTATCTCCAGATGCTCATGGGACTTCTTGAAGTTTGGAGAGTCACATCTATTTCTGCTACACTTTGGTATTTTTTTGTTGTTGTTGATGATGATGGAAGCTTTTCTTGGCCCTGTTGAGTTGCAGATATGCAAAGGAGCTTTATCCAAGCATGCTTCCTTTCTGGGATGAAAAGTTTCCAGGCAGATACACAGCAAGAAGTCATGGTACATTCATTATCAGAGCCTGAAAAACGAATGCCAGGTCTCATAAGTAAACTTCCAATTTTGGAGAGAGAGAGTGGAAGCTTGTGATATTTTCAGTGTGCTTTGGATTGGAAAAGAAGTGAAACATTTTCTACTTTGGAATGCACTGATAAGAATAAAATAATGCCCCTAAATAAGTCCAATAAAGCCTGGAGTAGTCTTTCTTTCAGTTTCCTATTTCTTCTTCATTCAGTTTCCTACAAAATTCATATAATTCTGCATTAGGAGCACATATGTAAAAGTTATAAAATGAAGAGACATTTTCTTTGGCATAGATATTTTAGTGACATTAAAGATTAAAGTGTTTTTTTATAACAGGTTTTTTTTTGTTTGTTTTTTTGAGACAGAATTTCGCTCTCGTTGCCAAGGCTGGTGTGCAATGGCGCGATCTTGGCTCACTGCCACCTCCTGCTTCCCGGGTTCAAGCGATTCTCCAGCCTCAGTCTCCTGAGTAGCTGGGATTACAAGAATGTGCTACCACGCCCGGCTAATTTTATATTTTTAGTAGAGACAGGGTTTCTCCATGTTGGTCAGGCTGGTCTCGAACTCCCGACCTCAGGTGATCCACCCGCCTCGGCCTCCAAAGTGCTGGGATTACAGGCATGAACCACCACACCTGGCCTCTAACAGTTTTGTTAATCCACATGTAGACTCAGTTCTGAGATGATCACGCATAGCTGAATCAACCATTTTAGATGGATTTGGGGTTAGTAATCAGAAATGATTGCTGATTGAGCCATCAGCAGAACAACACAGCTATTTCCATAACCAAAAGAAGCGAATCAACCATGTATATTTGTTCATACAGACATGACATTTACTGACACTATGTTAAACCCCCAATCCATCCAGAAAATAGTTGCTTTATTTTATCTTATAAACACTGCACATGAATCCATTAATGTAAAGTTCCTTTGGACTTATCCAACTACTTACAGGAAATTTTAGTTCTCCATCATTTGTTGAAATTTATCACTTGAGATTATAATAGATTTATTTCATTAGCTGTAGTGTCTAGAATATGCTATCTGGTATAAGAAAGTAAGCCTATGCTGATTTTTAAAAATTTAGTTCTATCCACTGGATAGCTGCATGCTTAGATACAATGACTTACACTTAACACTTATTTTTTTTTTTTTTCTTTTTTTGTGACGGAGTTTCACTCTGTCACCTAGGCTGGAATGCAGTGGTGCAATCTCGGCTCACTGCAACCTCCGCCTCCAGGGTTCAACTGATTCTCCTGCCTCAAGCACCTGAGTAGCTGGGTTTACAGGCATGAACCACTACTCCCGGCTAATTTTTGTATTTTTAGTAGAGATGGGGTTTCACCATATTGGTCACGTTGGTCTCAAACTCCTGACCTCGTGATCCACCTGCCTCGGCCTCCCAAAGTGCTGGGATTACAGGCATGAGCCATCGCACTTGGCCTGCATTTATAATAATGTTTATCATACAGTACATTTGACATGCAGCAACAAATAACATTTACAAAGTTACCGTTGTATGCCTAGTACAGGGTTAAATGTGATGATGCAAGATAGGTAAGAGTTAAAACACAGTTTGTACCCCAAATTCTGATTAAGCTTCTTTGAGAGAAGTATAGTGTCTGGAATGAAGTAGTTTTATTCTACTGTGTGATGGTGAGCCTATGCTATGGTCTAAATGTGTCCTCATGCCTCCCAATTCATATGTGGAAACCTAGTCTCTAATCTGGTGGTATTAAGAGGAGAACCCTTTAGGAGGGGATGAGGTCATGAGGGCTCTACCCTCATGAATCATGAATAGTATTAATGCTCTTATAAAAGAGGCCCCACGGAGCTTCTTCACGCTTCCCACCACGTAAAGATGCATCAACAAGGCACCATCTATGACATGGAGCGAGCTCTCATTACACACCAAATCTGCTGATACCTTGATCTTGGACTTTCCAGTTTCCAGAACTGTGAACAATAAATTTCTGTTGTTTATAAATTACTCAGTCTAAGGTATTTTGCTATAGCAACCCAAATGAACTAAGGCAGCCTGTACCTTGAATAATATATTTATTTCTGGTTGTCACATTAAGAAAAGCCATCGAGAGGGTAGAACTGTGTATGTAGAATAAAAAGGACCTAAAGGGGTAAGAACTGTCATGGGCATATGTGAAAGAAGGATTGCACTTGTTTTGTGTGACAGAGGATATAACTAGGACCAAGCAGTGGATGGGAATTATGTGAAGAAAGAATTCATTCTATTTTAAGAACTTTTTTCTTATTGCTTCTCTGTTGAGGAAAGTCGAGTTTATCACACTCCTCAGTTGAGGTCACACTGATTATCATTGCTGCTTGCAAGGACCACACATATTTGATTGTTTTTTTCTATTTCAATTTCTCATACCCCCAGGCAATGATTCTAATCCTTTACTGTTTGTCTACTTGTAAAATATGTTTGTTGTTTTGTACTTGCATATTTTTAGTTTACATAAGTGGTATTTTGATATAGATGTCATTCTATTTATTTCTCTTTTCACTCCACATGTTTTCTAAGTTCTATTTCGTTTGTTGCATGTATATCTATTTTGTCATTTGTAAATGCTACATAATCTCCATAATGTACATCTACCACACTTTACCAATTACATTGACTGATGACTCGATTATCTATCATTTCTGACTCCTAACCCCAAATCCAGTGATGAGTAGCCTGAGTGATCCAACTTCCTGCCACCATAAACAACGTTGCAATGAATAGCCTTACAGTATGTCCCATTTTATACTTTTGTAAGCCTGTGTATTCTGGGTCACACAGTGTATATATATATATATATAGCTCCATATTGCTCTATAGAATGACTTCTTCCACCAACAGTGTATGAGGGATTCTAGAGCCTAGGGCTTCGCAAACTTTTTCTGTGAAGAACTAGATTGTAAATATGTTAGGCTTTTCAGGCCACTTGGGATTGTCTTTGCCACTCCTCTTCTTCCTCCTCCTCCTCCTTCTTCGTCCATTTCTTCATGAATCACCCGTCAAAAATGTTAAAACCATTCCTATCTTATGAGCTGTACAAAAATGGGCCAAGAACCTCATTAAACTCTTGGGCTATCCAGATCTAGCCCTGCATTTCTGCCAACATGTGGCAGATGATTCATTTCTCTAATTTCGGCCAGTGTAGTGAATATAAAGTGAGTGCTTACTATTTTAACTTCCACTTCTCTGATTGTTAACTAGCTAGATCATCGTTTAAATTATTTGTTAACCTTTGGGTTTTCTCATCAGTAAACTTCCTGTTGAAATAATTTACTCAGAAACTCACTATCTGTTGTGGTGGCTCATTCACTCTGTTTGTAGCTCAGACTGTTAGAAAATTTTCGAAAAACATCAAAATTAAGTATTTTTGTTCAATAGAAGACACCATGGATAATGTTAGTGAGCAGATAACTGATTAGAAAACGAGACTTAAGGTGCCTAAAACTGGCAATGAATTAGTATCCAATGTATAAGAAACCACTAAAAATCAACAGATAGTGAGTTTCTGAGCACTGAAGTGTTTCTTGAAAGGCTGAATGGTCATTTGGCATCAATGTTATATTGTAGTGTTTCAGACATTAAGTGGGTGTGTGGAAAAGACTATTATGGTCTCTTTCAACTCTCAGATTATTTGATATGCATGAAGCAGTTTGAGAGCAACATTTGGAAATCACAGGATTTGGGTAGTAAAAGGGATATTAGTGATTCATTTAATCCAGATTTCCCATTTTCCATGGTAAGAAATAGAGGCCAGAACAGGGGAGGTACTTGCTCAAATTTCCCACAGCTGGTAAGTGGCAGAGGCTGGACCAGAATTTCTCACTTCACAGTCCACTGCGCTTTCCATTACCTCAAGACAAATTCGAAATTTAATGGTTCAACAGTAAACGCTCTAGGTGGTTCCAGTGGTGGGAGGATATCACTAAGGTAGAAAATGTATGCAGAAAGGGGCATCTACAGGTTCTCCTAGGATTGACTGATTCATGGTAAATGCTAATGCTACTTTTATGATTATACATAATCTATGTTGTTGCCATTTATGGAAACAATTATAAAGTCATTATCCACATTTTCCCTCACCCAAATTATTATGAAGCCTGCAGCTTTTCCAAGCACCCCAGGCACAAATTATATTGTCTTTTTTCTCTAATGTCAGATACTAAAGACTACTGTGCCTTTTCAGCTGAGCTAGGACTGCGTAACAAACTAAAACATTACAGAATCCTTAGCAGCATACATTTAAGAGAGCCACTAGCTGCCAATACTTGATATGTGCAAATCAGAAATTCAGTCCCCTCCCACAGTGCTTGGCAACAAAGACTTTCAAGATCTGTACACCATTATCCACTCTAGTGGGAAAACTTATGAAAGAACATGGAGTTGTTTAAAGCTGGTGCCGCCCTAGGTAAAATCAGCTTATTTTAGACCCACCCTGGCACTGCTAAAAAAAAAAATAGTTTCTCTAAACAAGTGTTTTTTTTTTTTTCCTACCGTAAGTCTCAGACTTTTAGTGTTTTACACCTTGTTAGATCACAAAATAAGATTGTGAGATCCTTTCCTTGAGGCTGTATCAACAATACCAAACAACTCTTACATGGTACTGATACTTGTATATGAATTTCTAACATTAGAGATTTTTGTATTGGTGGAGGGTGAGGGACAAGGGGTCAACAGGCTGGGAAAATGTCTTTGCAATATCATAGGACAGCCATGCTTTGAGTGAGCTTTATAGGTACATGTAAATGACAGGAGTTCAGTTAAGATACTCCTGGTTTTGTTTTGTTTTGTTTTGCTTTTCCCCTCAATAGGAATAATCCTTGAATTAGCTCGTTTGCTTTTTTGAGCAGCACAGTGGGAGATTTCATAGTTTTCTCCCAGGCCTTTTCCAAACTTGACAGCTAAGTGGAAGACAAAGGCCACTTTCACAACCTTTGCTCAGCTGCAATTCTCCTCTCTCGCCTACCCGTTTCCGCAATGTGTCTAATTGTCCTGTACAAGAGTGTCTATCTGATGTATCTTGAGTACTCTGACTGTCCTGACAAGTGTTGGCAAAGTTCAGAGTGACTGGAAGTAATTCTTTATACCACACGTGTCCTCATTTTTCAGTGTTGTCTACTTTTGACGTGGACTGGCTGCTATGCTGAAGCTATTTCTATTTCCTTTCTCTAGGAATACTGAATACTGTTCTTGGATTGAATAGTTTTCCCACCCGCCCCTTCCCCTAGCACTACACCTGCTTCCATTATACTCTTTCTTTTTGCTGTGTAGCTTAAATATACAATTTAAACACCCTGCTTATTTTTCCACAAGTCAAAACATATTCCCTGCTTGAATCAAGAAGAAAAGGAAAAGGAAAGGAAGAAGAAGGAAGTCTGTCTTTATTGGACCTTCCATGGGCAACAAACGGCCTATGTGAGAGTTCTAGCTAGGAAGAAATGCAGTTCAATGATTGAACAATGCTAACTCAGTTCCTTTTCCATTCTAAAGGCTGAAAGAGTAGATGGAGAACCAGCAGTCCCCGCTGTAGTATGGTGAAGCACACTCCGTTTTCAATGTACAAGCAAATGAACCCTTCAGCGTGTCTCAAACCACTGCCACTGCTGCTCACGATTGGCCTAAAGCACCAAATTCTACTCTCCTTGAGGAAAGAGGATACCAACTTGCCACTGTCCCCATACTCTCTTTTAGGTTTCCAACTCCCTACTCTAGCTCATTACAAGTGTGAGTGAAACCTAGATAAATATGGATATGATGACTAGGGATACAGGAAACAAGTGCTTCAAGAAAGGCAGAATAGGGTACCAAAATATAATATAATTGCCTACTGGTACTATAATGAATTGAGGTAATATATTAATTGAGTAATAAAATCTTAATTATACCAAACATGACTCCTGCAGGTTATAATTCAGGGTTCTTTCCTTCTATGTCCTTAAGAGAAAATTAGGGATGAGAGATGAGAAGATGACACATTTTTTTTAAGATTCAGTGTGTGTGATGTCTAGACATCCTGAATAAAATAGAGGTAACCCGTCATCTGTGATGAGATATTGAATTTGTATAATAAACTGTCAAATGTATGGTCTCTCTCAATCACCCCTAGTAAGAATGCTATTGTTTTCATAATTCATTATTTTTTTTCTTTTTTTGAGATGAAGTTTTGCTCTTGTTGCATAGGCTGGAGTGCAATGGCACGATCTCAGCTTACCACAACCTCCGCCTCCCAGGTTCAAGCGATTCTCCTGCCTCAGCCTCCTGAGTAGCTGGGATTACAGGCATGGGCCACCATGCCTGGCAAATTTTTGTATTTTTGGTAGAGATGGGGTTTCTTCATGTTGGTCAGGCTGGTCTCAAACTCCCAACCTCAGGTGATCTGCCTGCCTTGACCTCCCAAAGTGCTGGGATCACAGGTGTGAGCCACCATGCCCAGCCGATAATTCATGATTTTCTTATCAGTTTCCAACACAGTCAAAAATCGTGTGTCTCACTACTGGACTTCTTCTGACTATGAGAACTACTGAGTACCTGGCTGCTCATATTGACATTGTTTTGCGCATGCATTCATTAGTATGAGAGTAGGTCATTCCATGTCATAAAAGCTAAGTGTATCAGGTGCAGTATTAATTGACTATCAGGTATATTGACCCAACTCTCATTATTAGGAGTCTTTCATCACCTATGGGCCTTTTGTCCCCCCAAAACATATTTATTTTGGTTGTGAGGACAGTAAACAGGTAAATGGTATGAAGAGTCATTGTTGTTTCTTCTCATGAAAACATTAAATAGAATCATGAACTACCAGAAAAAGTTCATCAAACCTTGCTCTACTGCCTTTCTCTATGAAGATAATGCAACCCCTAGATCAGGACTTGTCAGTGGTGAAAACTGGAGTTGCCAATTATCCATTGGAAATTTCATGGTAAAAAGCATAAAAATGATTTTCTTTCCTTTTATGAAATTCAAATAAAGCCTTTAAAATGTATTCTCTCTCTTTCTATTTCAGTGAGCTAATA
>NW_016813540.1:37148-49860 GCF_001698545.2 Rhinopithecus bieti | reverse complement strand
AAATAAAGCCTTTAAATGTATTCTCTCTCTTTCTATTTCAGTGAGCTAATACTCTGCTTGAGATTCATTAAGTCAAAGGCTGACATTTCCTCTGACCACAGACTTGACTTCAGTCTGCAGATATTATCCTGCAATTCAGCATACATTGCTATCTGCTCATCGTGGAGGAAAAGCAAATTGCAGACATTTTACTCTGCCAAATCATTATGTGCTTAGGATATTCAAGGTTAGAAAAAGCTAAGTGACATGTACTTTTAGATACTTGGCATTGTAATTACAATGTAGTGCAAATCAACAAGTATTTATTGGGTACTTATGTGTCTAGCATTGTAATCATGGCTTTTCTTTACACAACACTTGACATAGCTGGATGGATATAAGAGATTTTCTGGGCAGAATTTCTTCTGAAATGTTCCCTCCACTGGCCCATTATTTTACTATTGGAGCCTTTTTTTGGATCTAAAAAAATGTTGGTTTTCAGATTCTCTGAGGGTAATCAAGATACCCTGGATATGGCAATTAGAGCAAGCATTGTAGTTGTCATTAGTAGGAAACAAGAGTCAGAATTGGACTTGAGATAAATATCAGGAGTGAGAGAAAGTTGTAGTTGGAGAGAGAAGATGTACATTAAATGAGAAGGGAGAGAAGGTGGAGGTCATCTCTGACTAACCTTCTCTACTTCTTAGTTTTGCTAATGATCTGTCTTTCATGTGGAACAGGGAAGCTCTACATACATAAATTAGTATGATGTTCTGTTAAGGAGTGTAAACTTCCAAAAAGAAGCAGAGCCAGTTATGTCCAAGTTGAAGCAAAAAAGTACATTTCACTGTTAAAGACTTGTTTGATTATCCAAGCCAATGCTTTTTTTCTTTTAAAACGGATAATGTTGAAAAGTTCAGAATCTAGTAAAGTCTTGAGATGTCACTTTGGGTAACATGTGCCAAATAATTTAGAGTTACAATGAACAAAAATACCTAAATCACAATGATTGGATGTTCTCAACTAGTTTGTCCCTTTTGCTTCTGTCTCCTTCTGGCAAGTCTTTGAATAAGTTGGAACACTGAAATTGCATGCGGATTTTAAAGACACTGATGTATAATTCAATAGCAACTCATATTGTTTTTAAACATCAAGATTTCACTACCGATTTTCTTCAGAGAGATTTCATTTCCACATTTGTCATTCACAGAGAAGACACAAGCCGACCTCTTTTGAGGTGATTTTCATGAGTAAATGATAGAAAATATGAAGGAAAAGTATTATTTATTGTGTTTTATTTGTAATACCCTATGTATCTGCCTGCACTCTAACAGTTGAGGACAGAAGAAAGGAGGTTTGATGAGAAAGATGTAAAATATCGAGCTGATTTTTCATCATAATATGTAGTCAGAATCTTGGGAATTAGGAGGAAAGGTAGAGAAGGCCAGCAAGATAGCATGTTCATGAGTGTTAAGGTGGGCTCAGAGTGAACCAGGTATGAAAGTATTTTATAATACCATGCCACCACCATCTCGGATGATGTTATACAGCTAGTGAGAGATTCATTACTATCTCTGAGTTGGAAAGTAGACCAGCAATCCTGTAGTATAAGGTTTCATTTCAAAGCATTCAAAGTGGCTTGAACTTATACACTGGCTGATTTTAAAAGGTGGATTAGGATCATAACTTGCTTATTTGTTTTAAAGAAAACTATGTCATCTGCTTGCATAATGATTTTTCACTTAATGCTTTATTCAATCTTTCTATATAATTGAGCCTAATTGTTCTCTAATACTGAAAGGACTCAACTTTATATGCAGCAATCACTATTTTGATATTCCTATGAAGGTGTTTTGAATAAAATGAATACACCTTTTAGATCTGTTGTCAGTGTCTTATATTCCAGGACTGCTATTTATACTTATTTGTATTCTTGGTTTATAACATGTAGTACTCAGGAGAATAAACCCTTGGGAACGCTATACAATAAGGATTCTAAGAGGCATTTATGTCCTAGTTACTTTTATAGTTTCTGTAAGAAAGTGCTTATTGGGCAGAAACAACCAGGATAGCTTACAAATATGAATGCCTGCAAAGATTCCCGGGGTATTCATTATTTACGTTGTTTGAAAACCACATTCTAATTTTTGATAAGTTAAGGCTAGTGTTCTTAGACTGATGTTCTCAAGGTTTTGTTTCCTCTACCTTAAGAGTTAAAACATTCAAAAGAATTAATAACATGTAGTGAGCAATTATTGCACCAGAGATACAAAGGATGGGTAGACTTTTAGTAATTAGAAAGCAAGAAGAAGTTTTTGAATTTGGAATAAACAGTACAAATAAGACAGACAGAGTGCAGAAATGTTGTACATCAGTGTTTGGTTGAAATGGAGGAAGACTTCCATGCAGGATGAAAAGTGGAGAATGGCTAGAAAGGTTAGAGTTAGATTGTAAAAAAACCTTAATGTTAAACTAAGCAATTTGTTTTACCTTATAGGCAGTGGGGAGCCATGGAGTACCATCAGTAATTCATTTATTTTCAGAGCAGAAGCATTTCGGCATTCTATTATCTATCACTTAATACAGAATGCAGACATTTATTTGGAAATGCAATAGTCATTTAACTCTTAGCATGACAACTTGTGATATACAGTACTACATTTTCCCTATATGAAATACTATATGAAGAATAAAATTGATTTTTACTTGGAGATGGTGGTGAATGTTGATCTTGATCTTTAGGCAGTGATACTGATCATTATCATTACCTTTATTAAATTCCAACAAAGTTCAAAGGGAAGTGTAAAACATACAACCTAGCAAGGGAGTCCTTCTCATGGTTGAATAATTGAAGATATTTCATGGTGAATTATCAGACTGTTAACCTCTTTGGATTTTTCTTTTGGTCAGAATCATTAAAGGGACTGGTATTTGGGTGAGATTTGAACTCTGTGAGATCAGAAACTATGACATATTTACTCTACTATTGCCAATATCCAGCACATAATTATATGCCTGGCACATATTTAAGAGACCAGAAGGAAATTATTGTGTGAACGAATGAATGAATGATATTCTGGACTTCTGGGATTTTTCCTAATGTGATTTCACCCCCCTTTCACTTCAGTCACCTGTTGGCTCTTGTACATTGTTATCACTAAAATTCATCCACTCTCAAGACATGGTAATTAATGCAACACATGATCATGAATGGATCTCAGACAAGAAGGAGCCATTAGGAGGAAAGTCTTAGCTAGGTGTGGTGGCACACAACTGTAGTCTCAGGTACTGGGGATGCTGAGGTGGGAGGATTGCTTGAGCCCAGAAAGTCGAGGCTGCAGTGAGCCGTGATGGTGATATTCGAATAAGATCTTTAGATAATAGAATTATATCAATGTTAATTTTGTGACATTGATCATTGTTCTTTGATTATCTAAGATGTTAACAGAATTTTTGCAGAATCTGGATAAAGGTTACACAATAATTATTTTATAATTTTGCAATACTTGTGAAAGCCTGAAATTATTTCAAAATAAAATTTTAAAATTGAAGGAAAAAAATTTTTTAGCTTTTCACCCTCAAGATTATATTATTATTACATTGTAGTACTCATTTCATCCCCCCAAGTTTCACTCGTACATATACCCTCATCATGACATTTTTTGTTAGTCTTTTCTTAAATGTATAATTTATACATAATCATTGCACATATTTATGGGTACAATGTGATATTTCAACTCATGTATAAATATATAATGATCAAATCATGGTAACTGCCATTTACATTACTGTAAACATTTATAGTTTATTTGTAGTGATAACATTCAAATTATTCTCTTCTAGCTATCTTGAAATATACATTATATTGTTATTTGCTGTAGTCACCCTACCGTGTAATAGAATACCAGAATTTATTCTTCCTCTTCTTGAGGTTCAGAAAACAACATCCCATAATGAAAGCCTCAGTGGGAGCCTCAGAATCAAAAGTTTTCTCTAACCTTCTCCTGCCCCCCTCAGTTCTATTCTCCTCCCCACCCTAAAACCCCAGAAGTAGGCATAGAAACTAGAATCCCTCTTCTTAAAGGTGAGTTATATAAACCAGAACCCCTTTTCTCCAAAGTCAGACATAAAATCTAAAAATATTCTATGTAAAAACTGGTTATAAAGAAATGATCTGACCTACCTTGTTTGACTGTAGGTCATAAAGCCCTAATTCCAGAGACGGCCCTGCCCTACACCCAGAAGGAAGGAATACAGGCTCAGAGAGACCAAGCAGAGTCTAGACAGACAGGCCTTGCTGGGTTTCCCTACTCAGTCTATCAGCATTAGATCATACCCTTTTCTTCAATCATACTTCTAGACCATTGTCCATACTTTATTAACATCGGTTTTATAAAAGTTAACCGTTTCCCCTCTATCTTTGAGGTCATCATTCTGAAGCTGAAGCCTCCTGTGTGTGCATACATGTTAAATAATTTGTATGTCTTTTCACCTATCAATCAATCTGCCCCATGTCAGTGATTTTTTTCAGCAAACCTTGGCCTCTACACTTTTTTTTTTTTTTTCTTTTTTTTTTTTTTTTGAGTTGGAGTTTTGCTCTTATGCTCAGGCTGGAGTACAATGGCACCATCTTGGCTCACTGCAACCTCCACCTCCTGGGTTCAAGTGATTCTCCTGCCTCAGCCTCCCGAGTAGCTGGGATTGCAGGTGCCTGCCACCATGCCTAGTTAATTTTGTATTTTCAGTAGAGAAGGGGTTTCTCCATGTTGGTCAGGCTGGTCTCCAACTCCCTATCTCAGGTGATCCACCCGCCTCGGCCTCCCAAAGTGCTAGGATTACAGGCGTGAGTCACCGCACCTGGTCGGCCTCTACACTTTTTAACTGTAACTTTTTACACGTCCCTGCTCCCATCCCTAGATTCTGCTAATCATTATTACACTATTTGTATGAAATCAACTTTTTAAAATTCTGCATATGAGTGAGATCATGTAGTGTTTGTCTTTCTGTGTCTGGCTTATTCTACTTAGCATAATGTCCTCCAGGCTCATCCGTGTTGTTGCAAGTAACAGGATTTCATTCTGTTTGTTTATTTGTTTGTTTGTTTTAGAAGGAGCCTCACTCTGTCACCCAGGCTGGAGTGTAATGGAGCGATCTCAGCTCACTGCAACCTCTACCTCCCAGGTTCAAACGATTCTCCTGTCTCAGCTTCCCAAGTAGCTGGGATTACAGGCATCCACCACCACGCCCAGCTAATTTTTTGTATTTTTAGTAGAGACAAGGTTTCACCATGTTGGCCAGGCTAGTTTCTAACTCCTAACCTCAGGTGATCTGCACGCCTCGGCCTCCCAAAGTGCTAGGATTACAGGTGTGAGCCACCATGCCCGGCCTATTTTAGTCTGTTTTATGGCTGAATAATATTCCATTGCATATATGTACATTTTCTTTATCCATTCATTTGGAGATAGTCATTTGGGTTGACTCCATATCTTGTGTATTGTGAATAGTGTTACAGCAATTATGGGAGTGCAGATATCTCTTTGATATACGGATTTAATTTCCCTTGGATATATATACCCAGCAATGAATGGGATTGTTGGATCATATGGTAATTATATTTTTAATTTTTTGAGGAACCTCCATACTGTTTTTCACAGTGGCTGTACGAATTTACGTTTCCACCAACAGTATTGGTTTTCTTTTGTCCCTATCCTCCCAACACTTGTTATCTTTCTTTCTTTTTTTTTTTTTTATAATAGTCATTTTGACTGGGGTAAAATGAAACCATTGTGGCTTCAATTTGCATATCTGTGATGATTAGTGGTGTTGAACATTTTTTCATATATCTGTTGGCCATTTGTATGTCTTCTTTTGAAAAATGTCAGACTTCTGCTTCTGAGTCAAAGCCATGGTAGTGACAAATTCAAGCCCTGAGCACCCGTTGTGTTCTTTGATGTCAGCATTGGCAGTCAGGTAGTTGGCCACATGAAGATGCAGCTCTTTGTAGACATTGTATCTAACACAACTGAGAACTTTAGGCAGTTCTGCACCAGATAATTCAGTAGAGATCGGGTTCCAATAGGATACAAAGGGAGCACCTTTCACAGGCTCATAAAGGATTTCATGATTCAGAGTGGAGATTTTGTTAATGGAGATGTTACTGGAGTCACCAGCATTTACCAGGGACTATTTGCAGATGAAAATTTTAAAATCAGACACCCAGCTCCAGTCCTGCTTTCCATGGTGAACAGTGGTCACAGTACAAATGGCTGTCAGTTCTTTATCACCTGCTGTAAGTGCAATGGTCTGGATGGGAAGCATGTAGTGTTTGGAAAAATCATTGATGGACTTCTACTGATGAAAAAGATTGGGAATGTTCCCACAGGCCCCAATAATAAGGCCAAGGTACATATGCTGATCTCACGGTGTCGGGAGATGTATTTCAGACCAAGACTGAATCAGACCTTCACTTCCTCTTGGCGATGTTCTTGAGTAAGATAATCTGGACTGGCCCCTATGTTTGCTTCCCTGCCTGCTGCTACGCCATTTGACCAACAGACTCTGGAAGTATCAGAGATTCAGAATCCAAGATTGTGTTTCAGTTTTCAACTGTAAATAACGGTTTTTGTATGTTTAAAAAAACAAATAAAAATGTCTATTTAGATCTTTTGCCCATTTTAATAGGATTATTTGGTTGCTTGCTATTGAGTTGAGTGGCTTACATATTTTGTTATTAGTCTCTTCTCAGATGCATAGTTTGCAAATATTTTCACCCACTTTATAGATTGTCTCTTCACTCCATTGATTATGTCCTTTGCTATGCAGTAGCTTTTAATTTTATGTAATCTCATTTGTCTATTTTTACTCTTGTTGCCTGTGCCTTTGAGTT
Organism: Rhinopithecus bieti; assembly: GCF_001698545.2. NCBI lineage: Eukaryota > Metazoa > Chordata > Mammalia > Primates > Cercopithecidae > Rhinopithecus > Rhinopithecus bieti. Next base: position 42,995 of record NW_016813540.1, on the reverse strand, counting down.
CTTATTTAAAAATCCTTGCCCAGTCCAATTTTATGAAGCATTTATCCATATTTTCTTTTAGTAATTTTATAATTTGGGACTTACATATAAGTCTTTAATATATTTTGGGTTGATTTTTGTATATAGTGAGAGATAGGTGTCTTGTTTCTCCTTCTGCATGTGGATATCCAGTTTTCCCAGCACTATTTATCAAAGAGACTGTCCTTTTTTTTCCCATGCATGTTCATGGTGCCTTTGTTGAAAATCAATTGGCTATACATGCATAGATTTATTTCTGGGTTCTCTATTCTGTTTCATTGGTCTATGTGTCTGCTTTTATGCCAATACCATGTTGTTTTGGTTACAATAGATTTGTAGAGTATTTTGAAGTCAGATAGTATGATGCCTCTCACCAGCTTTCTTCTTTTTGCTCAAGATTGCTTTGACTATCCAGCATCTTTTACATTTCAATACCTCGTTATGATCTTTGGTCCTTGGCTCTTACAGTATTTTCTAAGTCGATCACAACAGTTTTTAATATCATTGTCTTCCCTAATTAGCCTGTAGAAACAAAGTCTACAGTTTAGAAACTATTAAATGCTTTAATTGATATCCTTGCATGGTCCCTAGACTTAGTCAGACTTTTGACCTTCACCATTCTTCCCGTGTCGTCCACAAACCTGGGCCACCAACTTCTCACCTGTTCTTAGAATCCTAAGAGCTACTAGGAAATTAACAAAATTGCATGACAATTTTCTACCACTTTCTTCCTTCAACTTTGGGTCTCCTAAATTTTTTACATTCCTTTTATTTATATCTTATTGTCTTCCAACTATATTCTGCTTACTCTTTCCACAAATCTCAAACAGCCTGAGTTGAACTTTTAAGTCTGTCTCTCCTGTGGTAGCTACCAGATGAAATTACCATTCAGTTTGTCTTCAAGACTTGTTTTGTGCAGGATTCTTGGAAGCTTCCCTGCACATATGTCCTTTGATGGTTATAATTTGAGCAGGGTTCACACATTGATTTTGGGGCTCACCCCTCTGCATTTCTCTTTGTTTTAGGGTTTTAACCTTATTTTCTAGCCATTGTGCCATCATTAAACTCTTCCTCTAACATGTCAAGTCAGTAAGAGTGAGATTTTATGCTACAACATGCTATATGGATGAGAAAGTGCCTTTTGGCAAAATGGAGTAAAGACTCAAAATTCACTAAGTGCAATTCCTGTCTTTCAATAGTTGACTTCTCTTCCATTTCTGCCTGTTTTTAGTTGCTGTCCACTGTATTCAAATCACTAGATTTGAACGCAGATTTTTTGGTATTTTGGTAGGTTTTCTTGGTATTTTTTTCCAGATTTTATAATTTTTGTTTTCTGGAGGGTATGACTAAAGTGCTGTACCATTAATGGAAGATGGGATTCTTATACATAGTTTTAAATTTCCTTTTTATGGTTTTAGTTCTAAGAAATTTAATTTGCATATTTTCAAATCTGAAGCTTTTTTTTTTTCTTTGTTCTTTTGTTTTGAGACAAGGTCTTGCTCTGTTGCCCAGGCTGGAGTGCAGTGGTACAATCGCAGCTCACTGCAGACTCAAACTCCTGGGCTCCAGTGATCCTCCCACCTCAGTCTCCTGATTAGCTGGGACTGCAAGCATGCACCACAATAGCCAACTAATTTTTTGTATTTTTTTGTAGAGATGGGGTTTTGCCATGTTGCCCAGGTTGGTCTCAAACTCCTAGTCTCAAGCAATTTGCCCACCTTGGCCTCCCAAAGGGCTGTAATTACAGGTATGAGGCACCACGCCCAGCTATAGCTCTTTTTTTATGGTCACTTGGGCTTTATTCATATTTTAATTTTTTTTAATTTATTTAAATCTTTTAGATATATTTTGTTTTTGATATTGATATTCAGCATCCTTCTGGGTCTGCATCTGATGTTTGTTTTATTCATGGTACCTTGTTTCCTTGTGTGATTTATTATATTGATTGTAAGCTTAAAAGTTTTGGAAAATTTTATTCCAAAATTTTTTCCAAATGTCCCAAAGTTGTGGGACAGTTTTGAAACCTGACAAGAAGAGTGGAACCATCTTTTCTTTTGAACACCTATAGAAGTTTATTCTTCTGTTATTGAACTTATGGCATTTCACTGTAAGGTGTTTACATATCTCTTTCATTTAGAATTAAGATTGCCTGAACAGAAAACTCCAAGTTATGGTAGCTTAAACAAGATTCGATCTTATTTTTCACCACATAAAAGCACTTTAGAGAAAGATAGTTTAGGTCTATTAGTTACTCCACTTCATCATAAATATGGCTTCATTTTTTATTGTTGTACAATCACATCTTTGTTTTCCTCTGCATTGCCTAAGATAGTTGCTTTAGCTCTAGCCATCACACATGCATTCCAGCAAATAGAGAGGAAGAAGGAAACGAGAGGGTATGTCCCCTCTATTTACATTCATGTTGTGATAGCCCTCCAGACACTATGTACCACTGCTCAAAACTTATTTACACGGGCACACCTGCTTCAAAGGAACTCAGAAACGCAGTTTTAATTTGGGAGGACCAGATGCCCAGCTAGAAATTGGGAATTTATTAGTAAATAAGATAGGCATAATCTATACTAGGAAAGAATTAATATTCCCTCCTACTTTGCCTCATCTATACTACTATATTATAATTGTATTTATTGAAATAATATCTTATCATTTTATACACCCATAGAAGGTAGTTTTTAATGTCTTCCATGGAATATGTACTCAATAATTTTTTGTTGAATACACAGCGGAAGATTTTTTTAAAGCCTTTAAAGTCACAAGGTGTTTTGCCCTTCCTAGTATTTTGTGTGACTCAGCTTAAATTAGCTAGTTATGAGATATTATTATGTTATTAAAGTTGTATTTTTAGGGCTGTATGTTGATGATAAGGGATTTAAGTAGTTTGAATCAAAATTTTCTAAATGACTGTATGAGTTATCTATTCAAGCTACAAGGATGTTTTTTAGATATTTANTTTATGTATATTTTTATGTATTATATATACATAAAATAGAAGACTATTTATGTTGCATTAGCAAGCGTGTTCACAAGTATTTCTGGTACTAAGTTACCAATCAAGATAATGTTATGAATATTATAATAAGTAATAACCTGGTATTCTATGAATAGAAAATGAAAAACAGAGAATGTAGCTGTCTTAGCCAAGGTAACACATCAGCAGGAAATATTAAATAGGAATACGCAAAGAATCAGTTTTAGAGTTCATCATTAAGGTTAGACAGTTACGATTAGGACTTGCCAATAGCATCTAAAACACAGGAATTTTTGGTTCCTCACACAGGTTTAAGCAGATATATGCTTGGCTCTCATTAGCCTAATTGTGAAATTCCTTTGTCACCTTAATTATTCCTTTTTGATTGTCTTTTGCTGAGATCCTGAAATTCTCTCTAATTCCCCAGTATCTTATGACCCCTCACAGAAGAGACACAACATGCCATGATGCTAAGCAGACCTCTGTAGTTCATGTATTTTCCTAAAGCTATTAATGTATCAAAACGTAATTGTTTCTGGTCTGCAATTATCTTTAGCAGTCTACTCTCTGCTGGTGGTAGAGGTTGATGACAGGCTAAAACTTGTAAATGAATCTTTCCTATATGAGAAATGTAAATCTCTAAGTGAGATTAAATACAAGTGTCTTTAAAAGATACTCTGATATGACCGATTAAGGAGCATTCTTTCTAGCCAGGTGCGGTGGCTCACGCCTGTAATCCCAACACTTTGGGAGGCTAAGGCAGGTGGATCACTTGAGGTCAAGAGTTCGAGACCAGCCTGGCCACCATGGTGAAACCCCATCTCTACTAAAAATATAAACAATTAGCCAGGTGTGATGGTGTGTGCCTATATTCCCAGCTACTCTGAAGGCTGAGGCAGGAGAATCCCTTGAACCCAGGAGGCAGAGGTTGCAGTGAGTCAAGATCATGCCACTGCACCCCAGCCTGGGAAAGAAACATTCTTTCTTCTTCAAACATATGGCAATGAGAAAGAAAATGTAATAAGAAAAAGAAAAGAAAAAAACATAATATATAAGGTAATCATCTTTATAAACTAAAAATAGCATGGAAATATGCAAAGTGAAGAGCAGAACTTAAGAGGCTCAACTGATAGTCTCCGCGTCCAAATGAAGGTGGAGGCAGTTGAGAGATCATTTCCTATGTTAAATAGGTTAAAAGTCCTCCAGCCAGAGTATGAGTCCAGATCCAGGCTCACTGCCAGAGACCAAAGCCTTGGGAAGGTTATCCCTATTCATGGGTGGAGGTTGAATTAAGTGACTTCTGAACACTGCCTACAGGTGGACACAGACATAAATTTATAAGTAGTAGCTTAGCCAAAATGCCTGCTGAATTGGTCATTGGATCAGCAGTACTCCATGGATACTCTTCAGTTAGAAGCACCAGAAGAAGGCAACTCTAAGACCATTGGGCAGGAAGAGAGTAGGGAGAGATGGTAAGAAATGAAAGAGAGTTACTAGTCAAGACTAGACTAAAAACTGAGACTTAACAAGAGGAAAATATCTAACACTGAGAAAGGCAGATGAATTAATCAGCAATCGAAAGATGATTTTCTTCCAGTTAAAACTAAAAAAGGAGATCCAAAGACTTTAAAATAAGTATATTTACTATCCTCAGAGAAATAATTGATGAAAGAAAAACTAGAAAATAAGAAAATTATGGAAAATCAAATGTTAATAACAAGGACATATGAAATTATTTAATTAGATAATTCAGAGAGGAAATAGCTCTTTTTCTCTCAATATATTCTCTGAGTGTTTACAGTTATCAAAATTAAAAAAAAAAAAAAACTCAACAAATGAAGTAAGCCCTAGAATGAGCATATTAATACAAAAATAAATTCATGAGTTGAAAGTTAACAATGTTGAATACAGCACAGAATATAGCTATATTACCCTGACTATAGTACAAAGGTCTAAAAGATGAAAATAAGTAAATAAGTTAGATGAAAATAATACTGATTAAGTGGTTCTAATTATGTCTATTATGAGTTCCTAAGGTAGAAAACAGTCAGAGAATGGGGGAGATGTAATATTACAGGAGAAAATAAGATATTTAAAGATTTGAAGAAGTATATAATTAAAATAACTCCTAAATTTCAAGCAAATTTTAAATATAAATCCACATGGAAAATTTAAAATATTGAAGAAAAAAGAAAAGCAAAAATGGTACCAGAGAGAAAAGCAGGTTATCCGTGAAAGAAAAGCAAGCACTCTCACCACACAGAACAATGGCTCAGTAATAATAGATGACGGCATAATAGTGTCAAAATGCTGATGGAAAATAGCCCTGCACCTGAAATTAATTCAAATGTGGGGTTTAAGATATATATTCACACCAATCAGGACTAAGTTTACTAGCAACAGACGCTTACTGAAAGACATATAAAAGCAAAAAGTTGGCCGAGCATGGTGGCTCACATCTGTAAACTCAGCACTTCGGGAGGCCGAGGCAGGCAGATCATGACGTCAGGAGATTGAGACCATCCTGGCCAACATAGTGAAACTTTGTCTCTACTAAAAATACAAAAATTAGCTTGGTGTGGTGGTGCGTGCCTACAATCCCAGCTACTCTGGAGGCTGAGGCAGGAGAATTGCTTGAACAAGGATGTCAGATGTTGCAGTGAGCCAAGATAGCACCATTGCACACCAGCCTGGTGACAGAGTGAGACTCCATCTAAAAAAAAAAAAAAAAAAAAAGCAGGAAGTTAAATACTAGACAGTGAATAATACTAAATAAATAAATTGAACATAAAAGGGAAATAAGAATAAGAATAAAAATAATTTTAAAATATAAGTATATT
>NW_016813540.1:36084-36952 GCF_001698545.2 Rhinopithecus bieti | reverse complement strand
AAAAAAAAAAAAAAAAAAAAAAAAAAAGATGATAGGAACATTTACAGATATCAGTAATCATAACATAAACAAATAAACTCACCTATTAAAAGACAGAGTTTCAAATTGAATATACATACACATAAATACATACACAAAGAAAGAGAAATGCTTAAAACGAGCTGATGTGGACACTTTAAAAATGTTAACAATAGAAACCTGAAAAAGCATTTTAATTTCACATAAAATAAAACTTGAAGGCAAAAAAGCAGTAATAATCGAGGGAAGTATACAATGAAACAAGAAATAATCAACTAAGAATATAGAAAAACTAAAGTGTATGATGAATATAGATTTTACATACATGAAGCAAAAATTGAGACATTATGAAAACCAATTTATAAAACCATGAACTCAGTAAGTGATTCGACACAATGCTCTCAAAGACTATAATGTCACGCAGGAAAATCCTCCAGGTTTGAATAACAAAATTAACAAGAAAGATTTGTAGATATATATAGAAATGTCCAAGTAAAGTAAACGTGTTGGTTTCAAGGACATGATATTTAAAATTTGACCTTGTTTAAAATAATTTGAAGCACTAAAAATCCACAAATTGTCTTCTTTCAACACAAAAACTTTATTAAAAATTAACAATGGCCCAGCGTGGTGGCTCACGCCTGTAATCCCAGCACTTTGGGAGGCTGAGGTGGGTGGATCACGAGGTCAGGAGAGAGAGACCATCCTGGCTAACACAGTGAAACCCTGTTTCTACCGAAAATACAAAAAAATTAGCCGGGAGTGGTGGCAGGCACCTGTAGTCCCAGTTACTCGGGAGGCTGAGGCAGGAGAATGGTGTGAACCCGGGAAGTGGAGCTTGCAGTGAGCC
>NW_016813540.1:21098-32551 GCF_001698545.2 Rhinopithecus bieti | reverse complement strand
TATCGTTTAAAATCTTAGAAGATATTTTCCCCATAGACCTTAAAAAAAACGTGATTCAAAAATTCATATGGAGGACTACAAGGCTAAGAAATTTCAAAATTTGCACAATTAACAAAAAATAAGTAAAGTGGTTTTATTTTGTTATAGGTTGGTTATAAATCTATGATAATTAACAAAGTGAGATATTAACCTACAGACAGAAAAATGCAATAATGGAACAGAACAGATAACAAAGAAATAGACCCATGCATATATGAAGACTTTATGGTAAAGGAAATCAAAATATTTTACCCCAAAATGTATTTCCTTGACATATTTTGGCTCTTCTGAGAGCCAGCAAACAAAAGTAGTCCTACAAACCCATCATTTGTTGGGGAGATATACATCTGTAGAGAAAATCTGTAATGGTGCAGCCAGGTTTTCTCTGAGGCCTTCCCTTGTCTGGATTTAGGAAAGATTAATAAGATCAACTTTACTAGTTAGGGCTCCTCTTCTTCCCCTCCCATAACCTGTTTGCCACTGTAACCTGATTTACCACCATAACCTGTTTTGTAAGGATCCAAGCTCTCATTCTTTCTGTAACTTCAAGGTTGTATATAAGCCTCTGAACTCCATTGCAGGGTTGAGAGTAATCACCCTGTGGTTCTCCTCTGCATGCACATTAATAAATTTGTTTTCCTTTTCTCCAATTAATCTGACTTTTGTCAGTTGATTTTTTTAGCAAAATTTCAGAGGGCAAAAGGGAAACTTTTTCTTGGCCCCTACGATGGACAATACTAATCAGAAATGAAAAAGATGCATCAGTCAGTAAATGATGTTTTGAAAACTACTTGGGCATATAGAAAACAATTATGTATCTCTTAAACCTATAAAAACCCAAACTAGTTAAAAACTCAAATTTTTGACAATTTTAGGGGAAGAGAATATTATTAGGAGAATGTTATGACTTTAGCATCAAAAAAATTTCTTAAACACAATGTAAAGCATCTAAATCCTAATGGAAAAATATTGATAAAATTAGCAAAATTTTAAAAAGCGAAATCTGACACTAGAAAAAGCCATAAACCAATTTAAAATTTAAGCCACAGATTGGGAGCCAATGTTTTCATGTGAATAACTATAAAAGATTTTGTATCCGAAACATGTAATTACTGTAAAACAATTACACAAAAACACTCAATTAAAAAACAAATAGGTGAGTGATATGAAAAGCCAATTAACCAAAAGAAACTATAAGTGGCTGAAAACATATTAAATACTGTTTCATAGGCTTAGTAAAATGCAAACTGAAAACAAAGACATTCCATCCCTACTCCCACCTTCATCATTAGATTTAGCAAACATTTTTTAAGTTTAACAAAAAGAAGTGTCTGTAAGGTTTTGAGGAAGCAGGAACTCAATACATTGGAGATAAGATAACGCATTGTTTCAAAGACTTAGAAGAACATCTGGCAATATCCAACAAAGCTGAAGACATTTATGTCCTACAACCAATATTACCCTTCACCAGGTGTGTATCTTAAAGACGTTCACATATCCAGGCAAGAAAACATATGAGAATATTTTTGAAGTATTGGAATAGTGAAAAAGAGTAAGATCACTCTAAATATACTTCAGTAGGAGAAAGGATAAATGCATTGAAGCATGTTTATTCAATAGAATACTATGCAGCAATTAACTATAGTTAATTGGGTTAACTATAGTTAACTATGGGTTAACTATAGTTACAAATACCAACATGAATAAATCTGTAAAATATAATGTTGAGTGTAGAAGATAAACAGAGTGCAAAGTTAATGGTTGGAGATGATATGCAGTGTGGCATGCTGCTGCCAAGAATTTTGAATAGAAGGAGAAGTTAATTGTATTATTTTAAATAATAGTAGTAATAATATTAAAACTAACATTTGAATGTTTTAGAGTTTTATAAGATTTTCACATATGTTTTCTGACGTCATTTTCACAAGACATTTGTGAGTTAAGTACTATTTTTATCTCCATTTTTTAAAAGGGGCAACTCAGTCTCAGAGAGTTTGTTTACATGGTGGAAAGGAGACTCAAACCCAGGTCTTTAATACCAAATGTCATGCTTTGTCTACCAAGCAGTTTTCATAAAATATCATCATTCTGGTCAGCTATTTGATTTATGCCAAAGCATAGTATTGTGTATGTTCAACTCCTTTCCCCGACTTCATGATCCTCTCATTACTGTAGGCAGAGGCCTATTAAATTTCTCCCAGCTGTGTCAGCAATTTTAGTCATAGATTTATTCCCATTTCCTTATTAACCACAAGTCTTTTATCACCAAGACTTGCCAGTTCCACTTCCAAAAATGTATCCCAAATCTCTTTATGTATGTGCACATGTTATGCTTTAACCCTAATCCCAACTACCATCATTGCTTGCCTGCACTACTGCAGCAGCCTCCTAACCTATACTGACCTGTGTTCCTAGCATCTGCTTCTTCAAGTCCTTACTACTAAACACAAAATGTCTCCTATGCTTGATTAGAAATGTTTATTTAGGGACGTGAACATGTAGAGTTCTGAAGGGAAGAAAAAAATGTATAAGAAAATCTTCCACAGTAGTTGCCTTTGCATATTGCCTCTCCCATTCCTTTGTTCAATTAACTGTCAGCTAGCAAATACATATGAAACTCTGGACAGAAAAGATCTGAACATTCTGACTCAACCTGATTCAACTATGTCATGATTGATAAAACGGCAATTCCAATAAAACTCTGTTTATTAATATAAGTTTTTACTTTTTAACAAGAAAGCAAAAATGAGACAATAAAATGTCTGCCCCAATTGACATAAGAGACCAGTTTGTTTAAACTTCCTAAAATTCTAAAAATTCATAAGATGAAAAATGAATGCTTTTTATTCCTGCACTCTCCTACCTGCTAATCTTTTCCCTAATAGTTAATTCTATAAAGCATTTATTCTTTAAGAAAAGTATATTCCATCATATATATGTATACATGATTATATTTTCTAAATTCAACAAATATACTATACATAATTCTGCAACTTTCTCTTTCACTTAATATTTGTATACTTTTTCATATTAGCTCAAATGGATGTACTTTATTACCATTAATGACTATATAATATCCCATGAAATGGATGCATTTAATTATTCTGTTCAATCTCATCTTACCTGCTGTGTGTCTTTAAGGAGTTTTCGTGTTTTATGATGCACTGAAGTCTCTTCTTGTTTGCAACCCAATAATAACTTAGGTGTTTATTTTTAGACTATTTCTAGCATTTCAAATTATTTAGGGTATTAGAGGAAAGCTGCTACATATATTACAGTTCACCAGTTTCAACTGGAACCAAAAGAAAATCTTAATCCATGTGGCTAATAGAGTTTCATTCTATTCTGCTCTGGTTAGACTACATATTTAAATCTGGGTACTGTATTAAGATGACAAATTATGAATTAAAGTGAGCCCCTGAATGATTCTGAAAGTATATTAGAACTAATCAAGGTAATTCAGCCTGAAGAAGTGAACACTTGGGGTGTGGATATAAAATTTATTTTGATGCATTTGAAAAGCAATCAAGAATTAGAATAAGAATTTTGGTTCAAGCTTATAGGAGAATGTTTAGACATAGAAAACCAGTGATTTTCAGATGAATAGATTTTGAGGTTGGTGAATATCTATAGGTTATAGGAGAATTTCAAAACAGGCCTGTGGAGCACAGTATCTAGAGAATATTGAAATAGATAATTGTTGGCAGTATAGACAGGTAGTCCTATCAGTGTGATCCAATTTATCAAGCAAGAAGAACAGTGTGATAGCGAATCTGGGAACCAGAATTATAGTATCACCATAAAGCCTCAGTTTTAGGAGGGACACAAACACTTAAACAACCATCTGAACCCGGAATACCCTCTGAACATCCACACAAAGGGGTCATTTAACATAAGAATAAATGCATAGATTGTCCAGGTTCTCATCTCAAGGTACTGTATTTCATTTTGGGGAAGCCCTGTTTAAGAAAGTTATTTGTAATACTGAGTTTAAATTTATCTCTTTAGTAGTTCCACCAATTAATACTTCTCAAAGATGCCTCCACACTTCTGCAACCAACCTTCCTTTCGCCCGGAATGCCTTATGCCCACCCCTCCTGCCTGCGTGCCAAAGGATTACTGAAGTCCTGTCTTCTTTTCAAAATGTCTATTGTTAGCCCCAGCTCATAGTACATTTCTGAACTATTATAGAATGTCCTGTATATGTCATCTATCAGACATATAGTTACAGATATGGATGCAGATACAGATCTGTCTCAGGTATATATAACATTAGATGTCTTTTCCAGGGTACCTTTCTTACATCCCCAACTTCACTGTAAATTTCAAGGCCAAGATTGTATCTTGTACATCTCTGTATCCAAAGAACAGCTAGCACACTACTGAGCCTATTGAGTGCTTTCTAAAGAAAACAGCTTGCTACTGGCCTTCTTTAGTTGAATACTTGCACTTCAAAGATGTGAATAACCTCTGTGTTGTGCAGATGAGCAAGGAAATGAGACTTGAAACTGGAAAGTAGGTGGAGTGCATCAGGACTACTTCTTAGCCAAATAACTAAATAGATAAGTTTGTGTTCCAGTCCTTCTCTCATCATTTCATCAGCCCTTTGGGTTGTTTTAAAATTTCCACATGGTTAGTGCCCACAGGCAATTGTTGGCTTCTTAGAATATAGCCGTACCAGTTGTAAAATTGCTCTTTGCTTCTGGCCCAGTCTGTTTGCTTAGAGTGTGCTCCACCCTGGATATAATGCTTGAAAATTTCCCCTTGATAATGAGTTACCAAAAAATATCTTAAAGTTTGGTCTTCTTAAGCTTGGTGCCTTCCAGTGAGTGGAAGAGCAGAAATTCCAATAGGCCTCATCAAAGGAGGGTTGAACACAATGCTTTTCATTAAACCTCTCCAGTTAAAACAGTCCTTTCTGCTACTTCTTTCCATGTGAATCCTAGAGAAAATATTATTTTATTTTGCTATAAATGTGAATAAAATTCCTCAGATTTATTGGCATCAGGAGGAGTCTGGTATTCTCAGAGAGAGACATTGAGAACAATTTCGGGTTTTCTGTTTTAGCATATCTAAACATACAATGTCTACCTAGGCCTGTTTTACCTTTTATCTTAAAATAAAAGTATAGATTCACAGGAATTTGCAAAGTAATGTACAGGAAACTGCTCTGTACCTTTCCCTCTTTCCTGGGCACTCCTAATGTTAACAGTAAGAAATTGACATTGGGATAATTCTCGAAGTTTATTCAGATTTTATCAATTATGTATACAGTAATGTGCGTGTATGTGTGTGTGTGTGTGTGGTTCCATGAAATTTTATATATGTAGCTTCATGTAATTAGAACCAAAATCAAGATCCGTAACTACTATGTGGCACCATAAATCACCTCATTCTAACCTTTCATAATCAATTCCCTCACCCTTAACATCTTTCAACCACTAAACTGTTCTCTATAATTATGTTATTTCAAAAACTCTGTAAAACAGAATCATACACTATGTATTCTCCTGAGACTCTTCTTTCATTCAGAATGATTCACTTGAGATTCATCTAAGTTATTGTTTGTATTAATAATTTGGTCTTTTTTATTGCTGAGTGACATTCTCATGGTACTGATGTTTGTTTATCCTTTTACCAATAAAAGACATTTGAGTAGTTTCCAATTTGGGGGTACTATGAATAAAGTCAGATACAAGATTTGCAACTAACAGTTCTTTTCTTTCAGAAAGTATGTCGTTTCCTCATGACCATCATGGTTCCGTATGTGAAATCTGCTGTTATTTGAATCAGTATTCCTCTATAGGTAATGTATCATTTTCTCTGGTTGTTTTGAGACTTTTATTTGTCTTTAGTTTTCAGAAGTTTAATTACGATGTTGTTATGGGTGGGTCTTTGTTCTTAGAGCTCCCAAGATGGTGGTAGGCAGCTCCCAAGATGGTGGCGGCTGCTCCCAAGATGGCAGGAAGCCTTTTGTTCTCTGACCTGGGGTTCTTGGCCTCATGGATTCCAAGGAATGGAACTTTGGGCCACCCAGTGAGTGTTATAGCTCTATTAGAAGCTGTGGGTCACGGAAGAGAACTGTGGAACCCAGCAACTAGTGTTCAGCTCGATTAGGATGAACCCAGGCACTTAGCCATGCAGGAACAATGGCAAGCCTCTATCCCGAACGGGAGTGGCAATGGGCACCTCGCTGGTTCAGAAACGCAGTGGACACCCTGTCGGATCCGGAGGGATGGAAGTCAACGGTAGGTCTGGGACAGTGACAAACAGCAGTGGTGGACAGTGAGTGAAAACTCAGCTCCAGCTGGAACAAACACGGACCAGAAGAGTGTGCAGTTGCAAGATTTAATAGAGTGAAAACAGAGCTCTCATACAATGGAAGGGGACCCAAAGGGGGTTGCCCACTCTCGGCTGTAATGCCTGGGGTTTATATCCCAATCATTGTCCTTCCCCCCATGCTCTCAGGTGATATATAATTTGACTATTTCTTTACCTCCTGCTTTTAGCCTAATTGGTATTTTAGTGAGCCCTCTTTACTACCTGATTGGTCGAGTGTGAGCCGAGTTACAAGCCCTGTGTTTAAAGGTGGGTGCAGTCACCTTCCCCAGCCAGGCTTAGGAATTCTTAGTTGGCCTAGGGAATCCAGCTAGTCCTGTCTCTCAATGTGTCTGGGTATGAATTTCTCTGGGCTTATTTCGTTTATGTTTTCCTCAGCTTCTTGAATCTGTAAGTGAACTTCTTTCACCAAATTTGGGAAGTTTTCAGCCATTATTTTTTCAAATATTTTTGAACTTTATACTTTTTCCTCTTCTTCTATAACTCCGATGATACAAGTGTTAGATTTTATTTTATTATCTCATTTGTTCCTGAGACTCTGTTATTAATTTTTTGAAGCCTATTTTCTTTCTGTGGCTCAGATTTAGTAAAGTCTATCAGTCATCCAGTTCACTGATTCTATCACTGTCATAACCATTGTATCATTGAGCCCATGTAGTAAGATTATTTTTAAATTTCAACTTTTTTTATATTCTCTCATTTCCAATATTTTCATGTTTTATATCTTCTTTTTTTGGATTTCCTATTTTTTTTTTTTTTACTTGTTTAAAGAGAATTTACAATTATTGGTGAAAACCCATTTATAATGCCTGCTTTAAATCCTTGTCAGACAACTTCAACCTTTGTTTTATCTCAGCGTTTGTGTCAATTAATTGTATGTTCTCATTAAAGTAGTATTTTTCATCATATTGTATGACTAGTGACTTATAATTATATTCTGGACATGTTGTATATTATGTTAGGAGACTTGTTTCTATTCAAATCTTTTATTTCATCAGCCAGTCACCCTATTTAGATTTTGCACGTGGGTCTTTGCCTACTTTTGTGAGCTGTAGTTCCAATGTCAATTTAATTTTTAGAACCTTAAAGGTCTGTTCTGATTAGCTTTGTACTTCTGACTCTGCTGGATTTCTGCTCAGTCCCTGCATGTGCTATTTAGACTGCCCAGTGTCACTGAGTGGGAGTGTCAGGATACTCTGGGCTTTAGTTTTTCCTCCTGGGTAGGATCAGTCTCATTGTTCTCCCAGGTATGTCACAGGAACCTTGCTGTGCTATTGCTGCTATGGCAGACTGGGCTGCCACTGATCTGGGTGTAGAGTTGTGAAGGGATCCCTGATTGCCCCTGCTAACACTCCTAATGTAGCTGCTGTTGCTCTGAGTATATAGCACAGTGACTCAGCTATTGCTGCTGCTAGGGTGGATTGGGCTCCTACTAGTTTGGGTGTGTTGTGTGACATGCGTCCCTTACTGGGTCCTATTGATTTCTGTTGCTACCCTAGGCTTGGACAGGGACCCCCTGCAACTGTCACTGTGGTGGAACAGGCCACCTGCTTCAATGTGGGGTAGATTCGATTGTTGCAACTGCTCCTGTGGTTGACTGAGACTGCCACTGCTCCAGGTGTGAAGTAATCAGTGTGTCCATGTTGGGTCCTCCTGCTTCTGTTGCTGCTGCTATGGGTCTGGCCTATGCTGTCCTGGGTGTTGGTACTGCTGCTATGGTAGTTTGGGCTATGTGCTTCCCTTAGTATTACATAGGATGGTTCTTTCCACTGGGACTCTGTTGGGTTGCCTTTTTTTGAGGGGTCCTTTGGCCAGTGAGATGAGAATTTTTTTGTTTTATTTTTTGTCTACACTCATTGGAGGTTCCTAATTACAGGCTTCTCCAGAACACAGTATGGGATATATGGAAAAACCTGGGAAACTCACTATGGTGTCGTTATTCAAGTCTTAAAGTTTCTGGACAGTCTGACTTCTTTTCTGCATCCTTCAGGGTCCTTTTATGATTGTCTGTTAAATAATTTCCAAGGTATTTAGGCATATTAGAGGGGAAGAGCAGGGAAAACTGAGTATGCCCCATGTTTTCCTGGTACTCATGGCCAGGCACAGTGGCTCAGGCCTGTGATCCCAGAACTTTGGGAGGCCAAGGCTGGCGGATCACCTGAGGTCGGGAGTTTGAGACCAGCCTGACCAACATGGAGAAACCTCGTCTCTACTAAAAATACAAAATTCGCCGGGCAGGGTGGTGTATGCCTGTATTCCCAGCTACTCAGTAGGCTGGGACAGGAGAATTGCTTGAACCCGGGAGGTGGAGGTTGCAGTGAGCCGAGGTTGTGCAATTGCACTCTAGCCTGGGCAACAAGAGCGAAACTCCATCTCAAAAAACAAAAAGAAAAACAAAAAATCTATGACTTTTATGATGTTTTATAACAGGAGGGCTTAAGTATAAGATAGAGTATATAAAACTAACCATGTTAGAGCAAGATATTAAAAGTAAATATCTGCACTCCTTTCTCCCTTCAAAAGTAATAGTGTAATTGTGAAGAGGATTCAAGATTTGTTTGACTTTTATTTCTTACTAATGGGGTATCAATTATTTGCAATGAAGATCCATACCCACTGGATATATTAGTTTCCTTTCAAAGAGAAATGATACATCAGTTATCATTACTGTAACCAAATGGGGCATTTCTTTTACTTTTATGAGATTTTCTCATTCATTTTACAGAGATGTTAATGTTTGCTTTCTAGACTTTAATATTAAATTATGCAGCAGGATAACAGATGATAATTTGGAGATCCTAGACAAATGTCAGTTAACACAGAGTGAACAATTATATCAATAGTCAGTGAGGTTTTGATCCACTAAGTTTCTAAGACATTTGCCTATCATTTTGATTAACATGAAAAGATAGAGAATTTAATTAAACATAGTATTTTTAAAGGTCATTCTTTCAGTAAGCTTTCATCTTAGTCTTAGCCTTCCTTATCATTATCCCCGTTGTTTCCATCAAGTAGATAGATATAGATCTAGAATTGCAGTTGATGAAATACAGTGGAATAGTAATTTAACTAGCTTTTAAATTACCTGGGCTATTTTGAATAATATGTGGCCTTTTTTAACCCAAAGACTACTTACTTACTTGACTAGACAGAGTCCACATTTTATTAAAAGTAATGGCAAAAACCACAATTACTTTTTGCACCAACCTAATATTAGAAACCTATATTCTGAAGAAAATATATTTTAGGCTAGTTTGTAAATAGACTCTTTGTAAGAAAAGGATATCTTATGTCTATTTGTGTTCCAGGCACTTAGCCCACTGCCCTACAACTACAAAGTATTCAATATATGTTTGCTCTTGATGATGTTGATGAAATTATCATTCCCACAAAGGATACCCTATACTCTTTGAAATGGAGCAAATATACCACCACCTTGAAATCTTTGCAGGAAAAATGCTTTTAAAGTGACAAGTACAAGTAGGAGCTCTCTGAGTGTTTGTTAACCTTTACCATGAAAGCAGATTAAAATTCTCCAGAGTGTAATAAGTCCCTGGGAGATCGTTCCACTCGTTACAAATTTCCTTCATTTATCTCATTACCCGAAATGACATTTAACATCTTGCTCAGTTGGAATAATTTGATCTAATGCACATTATTTTTCTATGAATGATGATTGTTCTAGTAAAAGATGAAAGCCCAGTTATAGCAAGACCATTTGGTCAAATGTGCACAATGTTGCTGAAAATTCAGATAATAATTTAAAGATGCTTTTAAATTCGGTTTGAACTACCATGTTATTTTCTAAGGCTCTTTTCAGCCTATTGCCTTCAGGCTATTTCCACATAATGAGTATCTTGACTCTCCTGTGATCCCTTTTTCTGACCTTGTTAACTTTCTCGACGTGATGCTATGCCTTATCTGACATCTGAGCTGATGAGGTCCAGGATCCGTTATAGAAGAGGCAACAACTTGAGGTCTACTGTGGGAATTTGTTCAGTCCTTATTGTATTACACTCTGGATGCTAAACTGTGTTTTTAACAGCCACATATTTGATTATTAGTTTTAATATTCTCTTTTAATTAATATCCAATTCTCTACATTCCTGATTCTAGTTGGTTAACCACCATATTTCTTGACTGGAATCTGGCTGTGCCAGTATACTGGGCATTTACATATCCTTTATAAAAATTGTTTAAAATTAGAAGTATACTATCTAAAAATTGAGGAATACATGCTTTCCCTAGAAGAGCCAAACTCAGTCTTTTTGCTGCCTAGAGCTCCACTTTAGGCTCTGGAGCTTCCTCAGTATTTTCAGTACTTGACTATCTCAGTTTTTACTAACCTCAGATCTTTTGTATATGGCCAAAGAACGTGAATACCTCTAAAACCTAATGCAAAAAACAAACAAACAAACAAACCTATTAACACCCTAGATTTAGCCTAGAGAACATGGAATGCATTCTCTCCACGTGAGGTTAGTTTTATGTGTCAACCTGGCTAGGCCATGGTACCCAAATACTTGGTCACACATTAATCTAGATGTTTATGGAAAGGTATTTCAAAAACAGAATTAATATTGAAATTAAATTAGTAGACTTTGAGTAAAGCAGATGATCTTCTATAATGAAAGTAAGTCTCATCCAATCATTGAAAAGCCTTAACAGAAAAAGACTGATCTCTCCCAAAGAAGAGGAAATTCTGCCTTCAGACCGCCTTCAGACTGGAACTTCAACTCTTCTCTGGGTGTCCAGCCTGCCAGTCTACCCTGCAGATTTTGGATTTGCCAGCCTCATGATCACATGAGCCAATTCCTTAAAAGAAATCTCTCTCTCTCTCTCTCTCTCTCTCTCTATGCATATCCTATTAATTTACTTTCTCTGGAGAACCCTGACTAATGTACTCTACAACCACCAGTGGGGATTAAACCTGCTGAGATAATTACTCCATTGTTGAAAAGGAAGAAGCCACATTCTTATCTTTCTATTCTGATATTTTCAATGATATTGAGGAAAAGAAAACTAATATTTTAAAAACTTTGCTATGTGACACCTTGCTTTTTTTTTTTTTTTTT
>NW_016813540.1:18037-19460 GCF_001698545.2 Rhinopithecus bieti | reverse complement strand
AACTTTTCTTACAATCTTTCTTTCCATCAGGTCTTTTCATTAATGAAACTGGAAAGGTTCCCTTGTCCCCCTCGCCAGGCATGTAACAAGGGGAGCGGCTCGCTTCTTCAGTGCCCTTGCTGCTCAAACCTCTAGGGGAGCATACAGAGGGGCAGGCTGTGGAGCTCCAACCCCATGACAGGGCCTAGGGTGAATGTTTACAGCTTCTGAAGCCCCAGTGAGTGCGCCTTACAGGGTGCTCTTTTAGTTTAGCCATTGGTAGGTGGCTTGTGTTTATCAGCTAAATTAGACCCTCTACCTTGTCACAAGGACAGGGTGCTTTCTGTATGCTGGGGTTTCTTGCCTTGGGGTACCAGAAAAATTGAATCACACCTTGACTTGGAGAAAGAGTGCAAGGTTTTATTGAGTGGAAGTAGCTCTCTCAGCAGATGAGGAAGTCAGAAGGGAGATGGAGTGGGAAGATTTTCCCCTGGAGTCCGGGCCGCTCAGTATCCGGACTCTTCTCTGACCGCCCGGGGCCAAACTCCGTGTTGTTCCCCCGGTGGATGGCCTGCTGGTGTGCTGGCGTCTGCCAGTGCCTGTCGGCATGCTCTTCAACGGCTGTGCTCCTCTCCACGTCCAGCTACTTGTTCTCCTTCTGCTGATGTGCTTCTCTTGACATCCAGCCGCTTGTTGTTCTCTGCCTGCTAGGATCTTGGGGTTTTATGGGCACAGGATGAGGCGTGTGGGGACAGAGTGGTCTTGGAAAATGCAACATTTGGGAGTGAAGGCAGGAGTGCCTGTCCTCACCTAGGTCTGTGGGCACAGGCCCGAGGGTGGGGCCCTAGCCAGGGACCCGCCTTTCTCTACCCAGCACTTCGCTGCCCCTCTCCCATATCATTAACACTTTGGCTACCCTTACTTTATTGATTTATCCATGGAGAAGACATGAGGAAGACCTCTACATTTAAGGAAGGATTTTTTTTCTTTTTCCTCAAATGATTCCTTTCATGGTGCTCTGCTGTCCACCCATGGTATCATTATATTCCATCCAGTATACTTACATATAGCCCCATCAAACTTGAATCACTTCTAATCCCAAAGTGACTCTATTCAGTGCCATGCTATATTCTTCATCCTCCTCAGATACAAACTTGTTAGATCCATGTATTATATAGCAAATCATATCTTCTAAACTATTCTACAATATTTTGAGTTATCCTTCCGGTATTTTCTTTTTTCTTTTCTTTTTTTGTTTTTTGTTTTTGTTTTTGTTGTTTTGAGACGGAGTCTCGCTCTGTTGCCCAGGCTGGAGTGCAGTGGTGTGATCTCGGCTCACTGCAAGGTCCACCTCCCAGGTTCACACCATTCTCCTGCCTCAGCCTGACCAGTAGCTGGGACTACAGGCGCCGGCCACCACGCTTGGCTAATTTTTTTTTTTTTT
>NW_016813540.1:2407-13764 GCF_001698545.2 Rhinopithecus bieti | reverse complement strand
TTTCAGGTTGGAAACTCTAAGTAATATGTAATAAACTTTCCTACATTAACCTGATGTGAGAAATTATTTTTAAACAAAGGAACATTTGTGAACCAATGCTTTGCTTCTCCTTAAGATAATAAGAAAATAAGAGTGCTTTACTTTTTTGAATAATTTTAATGGACTCTGGTTTGAGACTATCCTTTATAAAATCAAATATCTGATGAAAACACTGGGCTAACTTCTACATAAAAGGAACTGAAGATACTGAGGACAGTGATAAATAAAAATAGAAGCAAATGCAAGGAATGTCTTGAGCCTTAAAAGACCGTCTTACTTCTTAATTCCTATATATTAGGAACTGTGGCACAATAAAATAAGACATCAGTATAAGTGGCCAGAAGAATTTCTAGCTTAAAATAATGCCTGATTAACGGCCCCTAATTCAGACTTTCCTAGCTTCCTGCTAAAATACTAAATAAAGGCATACATTAATGTTACATCTCATGCCACTGTTGAAAACCAGCACTGACCTAATGCTAGATTGTGGAAGAAATGCCTATTAAGTATAAGAATATGGAAGTGGATTAAGAAAAAGACTTCAGGTCTTGCTTGCTGAGCTTTCTGTATTTCACTCCATGAAACAGCTTTTCTCTAAAAGGCAAGAAGAAACAAGGAGGCTGAGTACAGCTTCTCTTCTCATTAAAAACATTCAGAAACGGCTATAATCAAAATATAACAGGACAGGAACAAAGGGATATGGTTCCTAGGGATAAAGTTTTTTTGCGAGGAGAGGTCAGAGGGGAATGAGAAAGACACAGAGAGAAGTCTTGGAAGCAGTATACTCAATTTTTCTGAAAACCAGGCAAAGTGGTAGAAAATTATCTCACTTCAAAACATCAAAGTTGTACTGATTATTGCTAAAAGTGAACCGGGGATGAAAACTAAGCGCATCAACCTGCTGCCAAATATTGATTTTAGAAGTGAATTTATCTATAATTTAAGTAAATAAAAGGCAGCTCATAGGCTGCCAAATAAGTCCAAATAAAGCTTACTTCTTTGAAGAAAAAATAGAAGAAAAACATAAACCCCCACCACCACCGCCGCCGCTGCCACAACCACAAGCACTTTGGGTTTATGGGAAATGTTCAAGAATAAAGACTAGGAATATAAACTCACATCATCAAAGGAAACATATGTATTTGAAAAATAAATGACCTCCTGAGTCATTCCGAAGGAATTTCTAAAGATGTTGCATATCTTCAATAGACTGCAAGGAAGTATGGTAATTTCAAAAAAGGTACAGAAAATTATAAAAAGAAACAAGCTCAGATGTAAATGATAATCGCTGAAATGAGGAAGTATTGCAAGGAAACTATACTATAATAATAGAATTAACAGCCACATTTGAACTGAGTAAAGGAAATAGTTAAGACTGTCAAAAATTATTTCAGCCCCATAAGTGAAAAGAGTAATAAACTGTGTCAGATAACAGAGAAAAACGACAAAGACAAATAAATACCGTAAGATTACAGAGGAAAGGGAATAGAAATGCAATCTAAAATGTATAGGTGTTTCTGAGGAAGAAATAGGAAGAGTCAAAAGAAATAATCAATTATCTTTTAAATCTGAAATAAAGAAAACTTGTGTTTACAGATCGAGGGTCTCACAATTTTCCTGGCAAAATCAATGAAAAATATCCATGTATATACACATCTGGGAATTTTTAAATAACAAAGGTATATAACTATCCTACAAACATCCAAAAAAAGTCATAGTCCTCTATAACCCGGGAAACCAGAAAATCTGAGACAGGTTTCAGTTAATTTAGAAAGTTTATTTTACCAAGGTTGAGAATGCTCCCATGACAGCCTCAGGAAACCCTGATCACGTGTGCCCAAGGTGGTCAGGGCATAGCGTGGTTTTATACATTTTAGGGAGACATGAGACATCAATCAATATATGTAAGAAGTACATTAGTTCAGCCGGGCACTGTGGCTCACGCCTGTAATCCCAGCACTTTGGGAGGATGAGGCGGGTGGATCACAAGGTCAGGAGTTCGAGACCAGCCTGACCACCAGCCCCACAGGCCTCCTCCCGCCATCCTCTCCCGGTTGCAGAGTTAATGCCAGCACACTTCCCTCCTCACAACGGAATGGCTCACAGAGTAGGGGGCAGGGCAGCCTCCAGACTGGGAAAAGGCCACTTGAGTGCACCTCCTCTCCCCACGGGGAGATTTCAGGGCATTTTTCCTGCACCACTAGATACAATCCTAGGCACCCAGTCACCAAATCCAGCAAGCTCTGAAACAAGGTAATTTTTTCTTGTAAATCTGTGGCAATCTCATTTGGCAGCACAACCAGACCTGAGCTGATATAAGACCACTTACAATCTTTACTTATCCAATGTTATGTAAATATTCATACTTTCCAGTGTGGCAATACTATGAGCTTGATTGCAGAGTGCTGTCTCAGGCTCCCCCGGGGATGTTAAATCCTGTATGTATACCATGGTACACACATGTGATGTGCACCGTATTACTTACATAAACAAACACCAACGGTGTACCACAGGACTTTCCACAATCTGAAAACCTGTGCGTTCCAAAACATGTGGCCACAGGGGCTTCAGATAAAGGACCATGCACCTTATCAGATACTGCACTATGATGCCAAGGCTGGTATCTAATGAAACATCATCCAAGTGATGTGATGGCGGGCTCCGGGTATCTGCTGTACGCCAGAAAAATATCAGTGTCTCGTCAACTCCTGAAGATGGCACAACACCTGCCTGGCAGGCCAGCAAAGTCAGAGAGCATGCCAGTCACTGCCAGGATCATCGTTAGACACCAACATGGCACACATGGCACAGTGCTAAGAGCCTTGTCTAGGGGAAGGCAAATCAGAAAAGACTCTGTGTTTAGGCAAGACAATCAGAAGGAGAACAGGCTTCTTCTGAGACCAGACCAACAAAAAGAAGGAAAGAAAAAAGAAAAACGAACAGGCCTAAGCAGATAAGCAGACCCTAATCTAACGAAGAGTAAATTAATCACATTTGTGAAGCTGTAAGAAGGCAGGCAGGGGTGGCCGTGATGCATCCTTGCCCGAGAGGGCACTGCAGTGCCAGGCTGCCATCCCAGAGGGCCATCAGCCACTTCTGGTGCCCTGCTGGGTCTCCCCATCCATGAGATACGGGCTGAAACCTGACTAAAGGGATTCCAGCTATTTAGCCAGGGACCCTTTGTTCATACACACAAACGAAAAGAAATAGGAGCCTGAAAAAGAGAGCGGCTCTGGTTAGACAGGATGGGAGGACTCAGTACCTGAGTGGCTGGCACTGCTGCCCCACAACCCCTTATCCCCAGGGGATGCCTGGGGTTCAGTGGACAACGTGAGAACCCATGCAACCGAGGGTCTCTGAGAGCCTTCCACCTCTCCATTCATGCTTGTACACCCTGAGGCCCCTACAGGGAACAAGAAATACAGGACTTGATGGACTGCTTTTCTGTTCTGGTGACAGGGGATGGTCAGTTGTCCCTATACTTAATGATTTTTCTATGACATGGCAATAGACAGGTAGAACCACAGTTCCCAAACAATGCATGCACAAGGTCTCTGCGNATCAGACTGGTCTCGAATTCCTGACCTCATGATCCGCCTGCCTCGGCCTCCCAAAGTGCTGGGATTACAGCGTGAGCCACCGGGCCTGGCCAAATTTCAATGGATTTTTTATATAGACAAAATTATTCTGAAGTATAATAAAAGAGTAGACACATGAAAATAGACACTTTTTAAAGGTTAACATAGGGCTTCTTCAATCAAATCTGAACACAATAAAGCAAAACCAATGAAAATAATATGGTATTTTCACTGGAATTGAAAAGTAAATCAATGAAGTTTTTTGCATTTGTAATAAAAGTCAAACACTTTATTGTGATTCAGAATGTCTGCGTGATCTAGCCCTTACCTTCATCTCCTACCTCAGCTTGGGGTGCTCTACAGACACAGATTATTTGTTGCCTCAGACCTTTGTACATTCTGCTTTCTCTGTCTGGAATACTCTTCTCCCTTCTGTCTCCACGAGACTCCTTTCATCCTATAGTCTTCACCTTGAATTGTGTCTTCTTAGTAAGAGATGACCATGATGAGAATATATATTTTGAAATTATCTATATAGAGATGGTGATTAAAGACACAGGTTGGATGAAGATACTCAGAGTGTGTTGTAGAGATAAAAGAATGTAAGAATATAAGCTCCTTGAGGTCAAGGTTTGTTTATCTGTTTTAATCATTGCTTCTTCTCAGTTCCTATGACAGTGCTTAGCACATAGAGGTGCCTAATAAACATTTCCAACATGCAGAGAAGAGGGCCTAGGACAAAGTTTTATGGTCAAAAGCATTTGAAGAAAAAGAATAACATGAACCTATAATAGCTACTAGAAAGTAGTACCCAGACATACAGGAAGAAAAACCTTAAAATATGATGTCTAAGATAACAAGACTAAGAGTATTTTTTAAAAGACCAAGATAACCCATGCTCAATACTGATAAGGCACTGTCAAGATACAGACTAAAAAGCATCCCTTGGGTTTAGTGGCACACAGGTCATTGATGTCTTCAGTAAAATAAGTTATGGTAGAATGATGGAGGCAGAAGCCAGACAGAAATGGATGTATAAACAGGGGGTGAGGAAATGGAGTTGAATACAAAGAGTTCTAAAAGAAAGAGAGTGTGGAGTGTTTTAAACAGTAAGTGCACTGAGGAGAGGATTTGTGTAAGATGAGAGAGGCTTATATATGTAAAAATGAGTAGAGTCAGAGAATTAGACTTACTTATAAGATTACAGAAACCTATAAAGGAATACACTGTAAAGTCTAATTGAGCACATTTTTAGAATTCTCTGTTAAAGGGAATGTATTTTTCTAGATTTTAATGACAGGAGAGACAAGACCATCTGAAGAAATATTTAAAAAAAAAAAAAAAAAAAAAACTTTTAAATGGAAGCAATATCTAACTGAGTGTCAGATGACCTGGATTTCAGTTCCAGGTAACTAACATTGACTATCACTTTTGCCTGAGTCTCAGTTTTCTAATCTGAAAAATGACTATATTCTATTTAAGAAATATTTTAATTCTAAAGGTCTTTGGAGTTCAGAGGGAATATTTCCTGGTAAATTTCATGGCTTGGTAATGTGGGACACTGCTATAGAGACCTAGATTTGAAACCAAAATGAAGGGCTCTGGGCCACATGAAAATAGTGGTTATGAAGGAAAAGAAGCATGGTTTTGTACAGTAGGGGAGAGATGAAGAAACACTGATAATTGTTTCCTACTTTGTAATATTTTAGGGGGCAAGCAGTTATGTACACTTGTTGACATCTCCAACTTCTGTTTTGATCTCCAAGTACAACTCTCACAAATGGGCATGTTGAAGGTTATTTTACTCAAATTACCAATAGAATAAAATAGGTTAATGAGGTCATGAAAGAAAATGCTTAATGTTTGCCAAAGAATCCCTGAAAAAATAACAAAAGACTGACTATAAATGAGTAGAACAAATTCCTATTGAATACATATTCATTAAAATTTATATTCACTTGCAGAACATAGGTTCAGGTATAAGAAACACTAGATAATACATAAGATCTTGTGTTTAATAATAATCGTTATATAATTAACTAATAAAGAGTTATTTTGAAGTAATCATAAAACAAATTCCAAATTTCTGGCAGTTAAAATGAATGTCATTACTACAGAATCATGAATAAGGAGTACATTTAATACTGTGGTTTCATGCATTTATAATTTTCTTAGAGTAAAAGAAATCAACAATTGCAATATGTACTTAAAATTATAAGATATATACATATATATACATATTTTATGTTCACATCAAAATTGAGCAGAAGATACAGAGATTTTCTACATATCTGTTCCCCAACTCATGCATAGCCTCCCCAATTATCAACATCTCCTACCAGAGTGGTACATTTATTACAATTGATGAACCTCACTGACACATCATTATCTCCCAAAGTCCATAGTTTACATTCGTGTTACTCTTGGTGGTATATATTCTATGGGTTGGGACCAATTTGTGATGGCATATATCCACCATTATAGTATACAGAAGAACAGATTTACTGCCCTAAAATCCTCTGTGTTCCATCTATTCATCCCTCTCTCCACCTCTGGAAAGCAATGATCTTTTATTGCTTCCATAGTTTTGCCTTTTCTAGAATGTCACATATAGGTATACCTCAAACATACTATTAGCTCAGTTCCAGACCACTGCAATAAAGCAATATTGCAATAAAGTGAGTCACACAAAGTTTTGGTGTCCCACCACATAAAACATCATGTTTATACTATATTTTATTCTATTAATTGTGCAATAGCATTACACGTAAAGAATGATGTACATATCTTAATTTAAAATACTTTATTGCTCAAAATGCTAACAATCATCAGAACCTTCATCTTTTCACTGATAGAGGGCCTTGCCTCCATGTTAATGGCATCACCTTTTTTTCTGGTGGAGGGCCTTGACTCTATGCTAATGGCTGCTGACTGATCAGGGTGGTGGTTGCAGAAGGTTGGGTGGCTATGGCAATTTCTTAAAATAAGACAACAATCAAATTTTCCATGTTGATTGATTCTTCCTTTCGCAAAAGAGCTCTCTATAGCATGCGATACTGTTTGATAGCATTTTATCATAGCAGAATTTCTTTCAAAATTGGAGTCAATCCTCTCAAATCCTGCCACTGCTTTATTAACTAAGTTTACATAATATTCTAAATCCTTTGTTTTCATTTCAATGATGTTAACAGCGTCTTAACCAGAAGTAAATTCCATCTCGAGAAATTATTTTCCTTGCTCACTATAAGAAACAACACCTTCCCCATTTACATTTTATCATGAGATTGCAGCAATTCAGTCACATCTTTAGTGATGGATTTTAGTTTTCTTGCTATTTCCATCACATCTGCGATTATTTCCCCACTGAAGTACTGAACCTCTCAAAGTCATCCTTGTGAGTTGAAATCAACTTCTTCCAAACTCATCTTAATGCTGATATTTTGACTGCCTCCCATGGATTACAAATGTGCTCTTTATTTTATTTTCCGGGGTACATGTGCAGATGTACAGGTTTGTTACATAGGTAAATGTGTGCCATGGTGATTTGCTGCACTTATCAACCCATCATCTAGGTATTAAGCCCATCATGCATTAGCTATTTTCCTGATGCTCTTCCCTATCTGGCCTCCCCTGACAGGTCACATTGTGTGTTGCTCCCCTCCCTGTGTCCATGTATTCTCATTGTTCAGCTCCCACTTATAGGTGAGAACATTCAGCGTTTGGTTTTCTGTGCCTGTGTTAGTTTGCTAAGGATAACGGCTTCGAGCTCCCTCCATGTCCCTGCCAAGGACAGGATCTCATCCCATTTTATGGCTGCATAGTATTCCATGGTGTATATGTACCACATTTTCTTTATTCAGTCTATCATTGGCAAGCATTTTGGTTGATTCCATGTCTTTGCTATTGTGAAAAGTGCTGCAATGAATATACATGTGCATGTATGTGTGTGTGTGTGTGTGTGTGTGTATATATATATATGAATGATAGAAAGATTTATATTCCTTTAGGTATATACCCAGCAATGGGATTGCTGTATCAGATGGTATTTCTGGTTCTAGGTCTTTGAGGAATCACCACACTGTCTTCCACAATGGTTGAATTAATTTACATTCCCACTAACAGTTAAAAGCATTCCTGTTTCTCCACAACCTTGCCAACATCTGTTGTTTCTTGACTTTTAATAATAGCCATTCTGACTGATGTGAGATGGTATCTCATGGTGCTTTTGATTTGCATCTCTGTAATGATGAGTGATGTTGAGCTTTTTTTCATATATTTGTTGGCCACATGAATGCCTTCTTTTGAGAAGTGTCTGTTCATGTCCTTTGCCCACTTTTTTAATGTGGTTGTTTTTTCTTGTAAATGTGTTTAAGTTCCTTGTAGACTCTGGATATTGGACCTCTGTCACATAAATAGATAGAAAAAAATTTCTCCCATTCTGTAGGTTGTCTGTTCACTCTGATGATAGTTTCTTTTGCTGTGCAGAAGCTCTTTAGTTTAATTAGATCCCATTTCTCAATTTTGCTTTTGTTGCAATTGCTTTAACATTGTCAGTGCCTATGTCCTGAATGGTATTGCCTAGATTATCTTCTGGGTTTTGTATAGTTTTGGGTTTTACATTTAAGTCTTTAATTAATCTTGAGTTAGTTTTAGTATATGGTGTAAGAAAAGGGTCCAGTTTTAATTTTCTGCAATATGGCTAGCCAGTTCTACCAGCACCATTTATAAAATAGGAAATCCTTCCCCATTGCTTTTGTCAGGTTTGTCAAAGATCAGATGGTTGTAGATATGCAGTCTTATTTCTGAGTTCTCTATTTTGTTCCATTGGTCTATGTGTCTGTTTTGTATCAGTACCACGCTGTTTTGGTTACTAGAGCCTTGTAGTATAGTTTGAAGTCGGGTATCATAGTGCCTCCAGCTTTGTTCTTTTGTTTAGGATTATCTTCGCTGTACAGGCCCATTTTGGTTCCATACAAATTTTAAAATAGTTTTTTCTAAATCTCTGAAGAATGTCAATGGTACTGCAATGGTAATAGCATTGAATCTATAAATTACTTTGGGCAGTATGGCCATTTTCACAATATTGTTTCTTCCTATTTGTGAGCATGGAATATTTTTTCATTTGTTTGTGTCCTTTCTGATTTCCTTGAGCAGTGGTTTGTAGTTCTCCTTGAAGAGGTCCTTTACTTCCCCTGTTAGCTGTATTCCTAGGTATTTTATTCTCTTTGTAGCAATTGTGAATGCCACTTCATTCATAATTGGGCTCTCTGCTATACAAATGTTCTTAATGTCATCAAAAATGGTTAATCCTTTCCAGAAGGTTTTCAATTGACTTTTCCCAGATCAGAGGAATAACTATTTATGGCAGCTATAGCCTTGCAAAATGTATTTTTTAAAATAATAAGATGTGAAAATCAAAATTGATTCATGGAATGTAGAATTAATGTTCTATAGCCAAGCATGAAAACAGCATTAATCTCTTTGTACATCCCCATCAGAGTTCTTGAGTATTAGGTATATTGTCAACGAACAGTAATATGTTAAAAGAATTGTTTCTTTCTTTTTTCTGAGCAGTGGGTCTCAACAGTGAACGTAACATATTCAGAAAACTATGCTGTAAACAGATGTGCTGTCATCCCCGCTTTGTTGCTCCATTTACAGAGCACAGGCAGAGTAGGTTTAACATAACTCATAAAGGCCCTAGGATTTTCAGAATGGTAAATGGACATTGGCTTTATTGTAAAGTCACCAGCTTTAAGCCCAACAAGAGAGTCAGCCTGCCCTTTGGAGATTTGAAATGAGGCACTGACTTCTCATTTCTAGCTCTGGAACTCCTGGATGGCATCTTCATCCAATATGAGACTGTTTTGTCTACGTTAAAAATCTGCTGTTTGGTACCACTTGCTACTTCATCTTGCATTTCTATGTTATGGAGACAGCTTCTTTCCATAAACCTCATGAACCAACTTCTAACAGCTTCAAACATTTCTTCCTCAGCTTCCTCACCTCTCTCAGCCTTCATAGAATTAAAGAGAGTTAGGGCTTTGCTCTGAATGAGGCTTTCACTTAAGGGAATATTATGGCTAGCTTGGTCTTTTATCCACACCACTAAAACTTTCTCCATATCGGCAATAAGGCTGTTTCTCTTTCTTATCACTGGTGTGGTTACTGGAGCAGCACTTTTAATTTCCTTCAAAAATTTTTCCTTTGCATTAATAACTTGGGTGTTTGGTGCAAGAAGCCTAGCTTTCAGCCTATATTGGAATTCGACATGCCTTTCTCACTAAGCTTAATCATTTCTAGCTTTTGATTTATAATGAAAGATGTAAAATTTTTCCTTTCACTTGAACACATAGAGATCATTGTAGGGTTATTAATTGACCTAATTTCAATATTGTTGTGAGAACAGAAAGGCCCAAGGAGAGGGAGAGAAACAGGGGAGTGGTGGTGGGTCCCTGGAGCAGTCAGAATACACGCAGCATCTATGGATTAAGTTTGCTGACTTATTGGGTGCAATTTATGGTACCCCAAAACAATTACAATAGCAACATCAAAGATCACTGATCACGTGTCACCATAACAGATACAATAATAATGAAAAATTTTGATACATTGCTAGAATTATCAAAATGTGACATGGAGATAAGAAATGAGCACATAGTGTTGGAAAAATGGAGCTGATAGACTTGTTCAATGTAAGGCTACCACAAATCTTCAATTTGTAAAAAACCCACAGTATTTGTGCAGTTCACTAAAGCAAAACACAATAAAACAAGATATGCCCGTAATTACCAGCATAGAGAATGTAGCTTTTTCCAACTGCTTTGTTTTACTTAGTAATATGTATTTAAATTTCTTCCATGTTTTTTCATGGCTTGATTGCTCATTTCCTTTGAGTGCTGAATAATATTCCATTTTCTGGAAGTATTACTGCTGATTTATCCATTCACTTATGATATCTTGGTTGCTTTCAAGTTTTGGCAATTATGAATAAAGCTACAATATAGATATAAGTTTTCAACTCCTATGAGTAAATACCAAGGAGCACAATTACTAGATCATATGGTAAGAGTATATTTAGTTGTGTTAAGAAACTGCCAAACTCTCTTCCAAAGTGTCTGCACCTTTTTGCATTCCCACCAACAATGAACGAGAGTTCCTGTTGCTCCACACCTTCATCAGCATTTGGTGTTGTCAGTGTTTTGGATTCTGGCCATTCTAACAGATGTGTAGTGATATCTCACTGTTGGCTTAGTTTGCATTTCCCTGATGACATATGATATAGAGAGATGTAATTAACCATTTTTAAGTGTATAGTTTAGAATTGCCAAGTATATTCACAATGTAAAGTGTGTTTCACATAGTTGTGAAACACAGCACCAGAGATTTTCATCTTGCAAATTTGAAATTCTACAACAATTAAACAATGATTCCTCTTTCTCCCTTCCCCAGCTCCTGGTAAGCACTGTTCTACTTTCTGTCTTTATAAATGTGACTTCTCTAGGTACCTCATATAAGTTTTGTCATATAAGTTATAAAAGTGTAAGTATTTATATGTAATATATGGACATATAATTTAGAAACATATAGGTATGTGTAAGTGTATATAAGTGTATTAGTATAAATATATAAGTGTGGCCGGGTGCGGTGGCTCAAGCCTGTAATCCCAGCACTTTGGGAGGCCAAGGCGGGCGGATCACGAGGTCAGGAGATCGAGACCATCCTGGCTAACATGGTGAA
>NW_016813540.1:0-1835 GCF_001698545.2 Rhinopithecus bieti | reverse complement strand
ATATATATATATATATATGTGTGTGTGTGTATATGTACATAAGTCATATTAGTGTCTGTTTTCAGCTTTATAGAACTATAATTAACAATTAAAAATTGTATATATTTAAGGTATACAAATTGATGTTTTGATATACATATGCATTGTGAAATAGGTATACATATAATTACCACTATCTAGCTAATTAACATAAATCACTTCATGTAGTCACTTTTTTGTGGTGAGAATATTTATGGTCTACTCTGTTAGCAAATTTCAAGTATACAATACATTATTGTTAACGATGGCCACCATGCTGTACATTAGATCTCCAGAACTCATTCATTCTGCATAACTGAAATGTTGTATTATTTGACCATCTCCCCATTTCCCTGACCTTCAGCCCCTTCAAACTACAATTCTAATATCTGCTTCTATTAGTGCAACTTTTTCAGATTCCAAATATGAATGAGATAATGTGATACTTGTCTTTCTGTGCCTGGCATGTTTTACTTAACATAATGTTCTCCAAGTTCCCCTATGTTGCCATAAACAAGATTCCTTTCTTTTTTGAGGCTGAATGGTATTCCATTGTGCATATATATATATATATATCCCATATTTTCTTTATCCATTTATCCATTGATGGACACTTAGATTGATTCCATATCTTGGATATGGTAAACAATGATTCAAAGTACTTGGGGATGCAGCTATCTTTTCAACATGTTGATTTCATTATCATTGGATATATACGTAGAAGAAAAATTGCTTAGTTATATGATTGCTCTGTTTTTATTTTTTGATAAACTTCCATAGTGGCTGTACAATTTACATTGCCACTAACTGTATACCACAGTTCCCTTTTCTCCACATCCTAACCAACACTTGTTATCTTTCATCATTTTTATAACAGCCATTCTAACAGGTGTGAGGGTGTGAGGTAATATTTGGCTGTGGTTTTAATTTTTATTTATGTGGTGATTAGTAATGTTAGGCATTTTAATATAGAAGTTATCCATTTGTATGCCTTCTTTTGAGAAATGTCATCAGGTTTTTTGCCCATTTTAAAAACCAGGTTATTTTTTTTCCTTCTATTGAGTTGTTTGAGTTCCTTACATATTTTGGACATTAATCCCTTATCAGATGTATGGTTTGCAAATATTTTTGCCCATTCCATAGGTTGTCTCTCATTTTGTTGATTCTTTCTTTGGCTGTGCAGAAGCTTTTGAGTTTGATATAATCCCATTTGTCTAATTTTGATTTTGTTGCCTGGGCTTTTGGGATCTTATCAAAAAAGTGATTGTCCAGACGAATATCATGACGCTTTTTTCCTATGTTTTTTTTCTAGTAGTTTTACAGTTTCGGGTCTTATATCTAAGTCTTTAATCTATTTTGGGTTGATATTCATATATGGTATAAGAGGAAGGTCTTATTTCACTCTTGTGCATATGGATATTCAGTTTTCCCAGCACCATTTATTGAAGAGACTGCCCTTTCCTTATTGTACATTCTTGGCATCTGTCAAAAACCAATTAATTGTAAATGAATGCATTTATTTATAGGCTCTCTATTCTGTTGCATTGGTCCATGTGTTTGTTTTATGCTAGTACCATGCCATTTTGATTGCTATGACTTTGTAGTATATTTTGATATCAGGTAGTGTGATGCCTCTAGCTTTGTTCTTTTTGCTTACTATTGCTTTGGCTATTCAGTGCTTTTTGTTCTTCTTTTAAAATGAATGTACCAAGTCAAGTATGAAGCTGGTTTTATAAATTCATACTATATAAGATTTTATTCTAAAGTTATTTAAAATGAAAATTGAAGTTAAATATCTATGTTATAGTATACATGTA
>NW_016813539.1:0-1458 GCF_001698545.2 Rhinopithecus bieti | reverse complement strand
CCGCTCAGTCCAAAGAATAATTTAGCCCTATGAGATGAATACACACATCACAAAGCAATTTCTCAGAAAGCTTCTCTCCAGTTTTTATCTGAAGATATTTTCTTTTTCACCATCGGCCGGAATGTGCTTCCGAATAACCCTTTGCAGATATATCCATGACAGTGTTTCCAAGCTGTGTAATGTAGAGAAGGGTTTATCTATGTGAGATGAATACACCTATCACCGAACTGTTTCACAGAAAGGGTTTCCCCGATGTTGTATGAGAAGAGATGTATAACACTGTCAGTGGAATGCACACATGACAAACAGTTCCTCGTAAAGTTTCTCTCCAGCTTGTATCTGAACATATATTCTTTTTCACCGTAAGCCTCAAAGCACTCCTGAATATCCCTCCACACGCTAAACATAAACAGTTTTAGAAAACTGCTGAATGAAAAGAGAAGCTTAACTGAGTGGGAGGAATTCACACAACACATAGCAGTTTCACAGAAACTTTCCTTCTGGTTTTTATCTGAGGGTAATTCTTTCTCCATATTCTAAAGAGCGTTCCCAAATGTCCTTCCTCAGATTCTACACAAGCAGTGTTTTCAAACTGCTCAATCCAAAGAGTGGTTTAACTTTATGAGATGAGTGTAAACATCACAAATCAGTTGTTCAGAAAGCTCTCTCCTGTTTTTACCTGAAGATATTTCCTTTTTCACCATAAGCCTGAATGTGATCCCGAATGTCCCTTCATGAATCCTTCCATGATGGAGTTTCCAAACTGCAGAATATAAAGAAAGTTTTATCTATGTGAGATGAATAAACATATCTATCACAAAGCAGTTTCACAGAAAGCTTCATTCCATTTTTTGTCTGAGGATACTTCCTTTTTCAACATAGACGTCCATATACTCCTGCATGTACTTTTGTAGCTTTTTTTCCAAAAGGGATTCCCCAATCCTCTATGAGAAGAGGGGTATAACTCTATGAGTGGAATACACACGTCACAAAACAGCCCCTCAGAAATCTTCTATCCACTTTCTATCAGAAGATATTTCCGTTTTCACCATAAACCTCAAAGCACTCCCGAATATCCTTTAGCAGACTAAACTAAAACAGTGTTAGAATACCACTCAATGAAAACAGAAGCTTAACTGTGCGAGTGGAATTCACATGACACAGAGCAGTTTCACTGAAAGCTTCCTTCTGATTTTTATCAGAGAGTATTTCTTTTTTAGCATACTCTAAAGAGCGTTCCCAAATGTCCTTTCTCAGGTTCCACAGAAACAGTGATTTCAAACTACTCAATCCAAAGAATTATTTAACTCTGTGGGATAAATACACACATCACAAAGCAGTTGCTCAGAAAATTTCTCTCCAGTTTTCAATGGAAGACATTTCTTTGCTCACCACAACCCTCCAGGCGCCACTTAATATCGCTTCACATTTTCCTCAAAGACAGAGTTTCCAAACTGG
>NW_016813538.1:0-1458 GCF_001698545.2 Rhinopithecus bieti | reverse complement strand
AAGTCAGTGTCTCCACTATTCTGCCACTTATTCCTTTATATATTTCCAGGAATCTTATACTTTTTGCTCAAATTTTAGCTGTTTTCAGTAAGCAAAATATTCAAATGTCTAAAATTTCAAAAATTACAAAAGGATTATGACAGAAAATTTCTTTTTTATTTCTAGCCCCAGTAATCTACCTTCTCTGAGGGGCAGGTGTCCTGCCAGAGATATTCTATGCACACCTAAGTAAATCCATATAAATATTTTTTTCTCAAGTTTAAAAAAAAAAAAAGCAACGCACTTTATACACTGTGGTATATCTTGCTTTTTTCACCTAAAATATATCTTAGACACAATATTAATTCACAAAGTATTGATTCATTCTTTTTAAATTGCATAATATAAACTATGAATGTTGCATAATTTATTTAATCTGACCCTACTGATGGACATTTACATTGTCTCCAAACTTTTACTATTATAAGCAACATTGCAATGAGTATTTTTGTACATTATTTCACATATCTAAAAATATATTTACCAGTTAAATTCCTATTAATGGGATTACTTGACTAAAGGGTAAACGCAATTTTAATTTTGATAAATATTGCCAAATTATTCTCCATAGAGATCAAACCAAATGGCAGTCCCACCAAAAATGTATGAGAGTGTAGGGGCCATGGGAAACCTTCCCCTTTGCCCTCTGAAGGTTTGCTGAAAATCACTAAGAGGCAGACTAATAGGAGAAAAGGTATATAAAATTATTTGATTATACTTTTATGTATATGAGTGTTTTCAGAATGAATACCCAAAGAAACAGGGAAAACTGTCTATTTTTATGCTTAGGTTAAATGTAGTATGTACAGCCATGTAGAAATATGACTGGACACAAAAGATATGATCTGATGCTAATAGATTGAATGGGGAAACCCAGTAAGGTCTGTCTGCCTAGATTCTTGACCTCTCAAGCATGCATTTCTTCCTTCTAGATATGCGGCAGGACCCTCTCTGGAATGGAAGTCTTATAATCTACAATCAAACAAGACAAGTCAGGTAATTTCTTTATGGTAAATTTTTACACAGAAAATGGGGACACTGGGGCAAACTGGAGTAATATTTTTAAGTTTTATGGCTGGTTTTAGGGGAAAGGGGCTCTGGTTTCTGTAATCTGCCTTGGGAAAGATGGATTCTAGTTTCTGTGGCTAAGCTTAAGGAAGAATGAAAGGCCAGAGACAGGAGGATAGGAGAAGGTCAAAGAAACATCTTTGCTTCTGAGGCTACTCCTGAAGCCTTCATTTTGGGGTGTTTTCTAAGCCCCAACAAGCAGTAAAACTCACCCAACACAAGGCCATCACAATGGTTTTGCTAATTTCATAATATAATTTTAATTAACATTTGGCCTATTATAAGATTGAGCCTCTTCAAATATTTAAAATCCATTTGTGATTCCTTTTCTCTGTTCATATCCTTTTCCTA
>NW_016813537.1:0-747 GCF_001698545.2 Rhinopithecus bieti | reverse complement strand
CTTTCTTTCTTTCTTTCTTTCTTTCTTTCTTTCTTTCTTTCTTTCTCTCTCTCTCTCTCTCTCTCTCTCTCTCTCTCTCTTTGTCCCTTTCGTTCTCTCTCCCTCTTTCTTTCTTTTACTTTTTATTGAGACAGGGTCTCTGTCTGTCACTCAGGCTGGAGTGCAGTGGTACAATTATGGCTCACTGCAGCCTCTACCTCCTGGGTTCACGTGACTCCCCCATCAGTCACCCGGGTAGTTGAGATGACAGGAATGCACCACCATGCCTGGCCAATTTTTCATATTCTGTGTAAAGATTGGTTTCACCACGTTTCCCAAGCTGGTCTTGAACTCCTGAACTTGAGTGACCCACCCACCTAGGCCTCCCAAAGTGCTGGGATTACAGGTATGAACCACTGCACCCAGCTCTGTCTTACTTTGTAAATCAAACCAATATGCATGTATGCAGCCTGTCCTCAGCCTAGACAGAGGCAGGAGGGACAAAGAATAGAGAGGCTACCTGGGAGAATGTTTAGAGCTTCTTCCCCTTCATCATGAGAGGGTTCATTCTCTACAACCAGAGCAGAGTCGACTTTGTCTTCCTCAGATGTGATTTTGGTGCTCCTGTGAGGCTGGCTGGAGTCAGATGGGTCGTGACTATTTGAATAAGTGACAGCACATTCCTCCAGTGAGTCCTGAGGGACTTCCTTTTCTTCAGCCATCTGCACGTCCCTGATGAGTCTGGTGGGATAGAAATGACAGAAGATT
>NW_016813536.1:72077-73947 GCF_001698545.2 Rhinopithecus bieti | reverse complement strand
TCCTAGGACAAACCCTCTCTCTGGAAGAAAGACAGACCATTTGGGAGGCAGCACGTCAATGCGGGGATGAGCTCCACTTGGCAGATGCCAACTACCCCGTGGGAGCTACAGCTGTCCCCCTGCAGGACCCCAACTGGGACTACGATACCCCGGCAGGAATCTGCGCCAGAAATCATATGCTCCTATGCCTGATAGAGGGAATGAAAAGGAGTCAAGTCAAGCCTGTCAATTATAATAAGTTAGCAACCATCGACCAAGGGCCACATGAGAATCCCACGGCCTTTCTTGAAAGGCTCCGGGAAACTCTTATCAAACATACCAACCTAGACCCGGGATCCCCGGAAGGACAACTAGTCCTAAAGGATCACTTCCTAACACAAGCTGCCCCAGACATTAGGAGAAAACTGCAGAGGCTGGCTTTGGGAACTAGTGCCCCCATGTCAGAAATCCTCAAATTAGCTTCCTCAGTGTTTTATAATCGAGACCAGGAGGAGAGGGACAGGGCCGAGAAGAAGGAAAAACAGAAAGAAGAGAGGCAGGCTCAATTATTAGCTGCTTTGCAAGTCCACAAGCCCCCTCCAGGTTGCCCTAAGGATACGCTCCCAGGGAACTGCTATCAGTGCGGGAAGCCAGGCCACTGGAAGGCAAACTGCCCCCATGGGCCAAAGGGGGAAAAGCCCTACACGGCCTGTCCCCTCTGCCGTAAGCTCAGCTACTGGAAAGGGAACTGTCCCGAGAGCCAAAAGGCCCCTGAGCCAGACAGCAATTCAATATGGTTTGAGCTGGAAGGGCCCTCTGCTGCGGCCGGCTCCCTGGTCTGACATCATCATCAAAGGGATGGAGCCAAGGGCAACTCTGGACGTAGCAGGTAGGACAATACATTTTCTATTGGATTTGGGAGCAGCCTGCTTGGTGCTGACCCCCTTCTCTGGGTAACTTTCCTCTAAATCCTGTCTGGTAATTGGGGTGAATGGCATCCCTACCTCAGAAGATTTACACCTCCTTTAGGTCATCTATTGGACTCATTACTCTTTTCCCATGAGTTCCTGGTAATGTCTGAATGTCCCACCTCCCTTTTTGGCAGGGATATACTCTCCAAACCAGGGATATATTTCACATTTACCTGAACTCTAGATATGTAGCTTCCCTTAAAGATCCTTCTTTTCTGAAAGAATCGCCCATGATGTTGGTGAATGATCTTGATCTAAAATGACAAACAAATCTCAAGATGTGGGCCTCTGATAGGCCAAGAAGGCCAACAACTGCAGTCCCTTCCACTTTCCTCATAAAATACAATGCCCCTAAGGCAAGAAGCTGAGGAAGTACTTCAGCCTACTACTGACTGATTCCTTAGGAGTGGCCTGTTAAAGGCCTGTAACTCACCTGTCCCACACCCATCCTGGCTGTCCAAAAGGGCAATGAGGAGTACAGGCTTGTCTCAGACTTAAGAATCATGAACAAAGCTGTCATACCTATTCACTCAGTGATCCCAAACTCATAGATAATCCTGGGGGAAATGCCTACCAGTGCAAAGGGGTTCACAGAGTTCTAGATCTTTGAGTACTAGATCTCAAATGTTTTTTTTTCTGCATACCTCTGGACCCCGAGTCTCCATTTTTATTTACTATCTTTGAATTAATAGGTGACAAAGGGTTAAATTGCCAACTGACTTGGATGGTCCTGCCTCTGGGTTTTACAGACACTCCACATTTATTTGAGCAAGCTCTAGCTAAGACGTAACTGAACTCTCTCTTGAGGGGGACCCACATTTACAATATATTGATGATCTACTCATCCACTCCCCCTCAAAATAACTGGCACAATGACATGCAGTACAGACTTTCAACTTCTTTTGTTTTTTTTTTTTTTT
>NW_016813536.1:62721-68533 GCF_001698545.2 Rhinopithecus bieti | reverse complement strand
GTGTTTTTATGTGGACCACAAAAAAATAAACTGCCCTTTGATGGAAGTCCTAAGAGAACCTATTCAACTCCCCCCGTGGCAAACCTCTTTACTTGCATTAATAACATCCAACATACGGGGGAATGTGCTGTGGGACTTTTGGGACCACGGGGGATAGGTGTGACCATTTATAACACCACCCAACCCAGACAGAAAAGAGCTCTGGGTCTCATACTGGCAGGGATAGGAGCGGCCGTAGGAATGATCGCCCCATGGGGAGGGTTCGCTTATCATGATGTCACCCTCAGAAATCTCTCCAGACAAATAGAAAACATAGCTAAGAGTACCGGAGATAGCATCTCTAAACGCAAGGCCTCCATAGATTCTCTAGCAAACGTGGTCATGGACAACAGATTGGCCTTAGATTACCTCTTAGCAGAGCAGGGTGGAGTCTGTGTGGTGATCAATAAAACCTGTTGCGTTTATGTCAATCACAGCGGGGCGATAGAGGAGGATATAAAAAGGATCTATGACCAGGCTACGTGGCTCCACGACTTTGGAAAAGATGATTCAGCAGGGTCCATCTGGGAGGCTCTGAAGTCTGCCCTCCCCTCCCTCATATGGTTTGTCCCTTTGCTCGGACCAGCTGCACTTATAACCTTCTTTCTCCTCTTTGGCCCTTGTCTCTATAATTCACCGATGAAATACGTCTCTTCCAGGATATGGCAATTTCACACAGAGCCCCTAGAAATGGAAATAGATCATCCAATCTTCCTTGGAGGCCCCAGCACCTACAAGTACATCTCTCCCTTGGATGCCAGTGGGCAAAGATTCTGCAACTACGGAGGGGCTCCTTCCCTGACAGAGAGCAAGAGAGGGAGACCCTGATGATTTCTTCGTCCCACGTCAGCAGGAAGTAGTTACGGAAGACCCACGACGTCCTTATGCCCAAAGCTTTTCAGGGTCTCCATCTCTTGAGGGGGAATATTTTTAGGGTAGGCAGGTAGCCAGACATGAGCAGGCAAGGAAGCCCCTGGGAAAGGAATCTTTAGAAATGCAGCCCACTGATGTCCTCCTTGGAAACACTGCATGCTGAGTCAGCAAAAAAGAGGAGCGTGGCTACACTGGCTACACCTGGCCTTGTGGCTGCACTCCTCTGTTCCGGAAGGGAACTTATCAAGGCCTAGCCAGAGGTTACCGAAGTAGGAGCTATTCCCCACTAAGGAGCATGTATACTTCTCTAATAATTCATCCTAATAAACCATTTTGCTCATTAAAATAATAAAAAAAAAACACCCCTGTGTGGAGATTTTATTTTTTAACCAGATATTCCTTGTTAGATTTTAGATGCAAATGACACGGCACGTGTGTGCCCAGACTACTTCCCAAAACATGCTTACTAGTAATGCCCCTGCAAGGCCCCTTCATGAATAATCATGTAAGACTCTCATAAGAAGCATCTCCCCGGCCAGGTGCAGTGGCTCATGCCTGTAATCCCAACACTTTGGAAGGACAAGACAGGCAGATCACCTGAGGTTGGGAGTTCAAGACCAGCCTGACCAACATGGAGAACCCCTGTCTCTACTAAAAATACAAAATTAGGCATGGCGGTGCATACCTGTAATCCCAGCTACTTGGGAGGCTGAGGCAGGAGAATCGCTTGAACCCGGGAGGCAGAGGTTGTGTTGAGCCAAGATCGAGCCATTGCACTCCAGCCTGGGCAACAAGAGGGGATCTCCATCTCAAAAAACAAACAAAAAGAAGCATCTCCCCAGCATTCGTGAGACTCATTCATTGGAGCAGCCCAGCCTGTTCTGTCTTTCAGGGTGTACCGTTTCTTTAAAAGCTCCCATAAAAATTCCTCCCAGGCCTGGCATGGTGGCTCAGGCCTGTCATCCCAGCACTTCCTTAGGTAGATCCTCAGACAGATCACGGGTCAGGAGTTTGAGACCAGACTGACCAACATGGTGAAAACCTGTCTCTACTAAAAATACAAAAAAATTAGCCAGGCCTGGTGGCGCATGCCTGTAATCCCAGCTACTCAGGAGGCTGAGGCAGGAGAATCACTTGAAACCAGGAGGCAGAGGTTGCAGTGAGCCAAGATTGCACCACTGCACTCCAGCCTGGGCTACATAGTGACTCCATCTGGGGAGGGGGCGGGGAATTCCTCCTCAGTCACTAGCTGCTGACTCACTCTCCGGCAGCCAGTTCTGTTTCTTCTCGAGCTCCTGTTTTTAAATAAAGGGTACTTAATGATTTAACTCTTTCCGTGTGCCTCCTGGATGAATTCTTTCCTTCAGGAAGACAAACTGAAGGACCTCCACAACCCTCCTGGTAACAAAGGTCTCTGTGCAATCCCTCCTGAGGAAGCTATGGAGGATTTAGTGTATCTAAACTAGTAAATACAAACTATACTCAATTATCCAAGAAATCACCGAAGAAACACTCTTTACTCCATTTTTTATACCTTGGGAAAAATATAATTAAACACAAAATAATTTTTTCCAAACCCGGAAATCCTCACCAAAACAAAATAAATAAATAAAGAATCCCAGTTGGTGGCTGGTGGATGCTTCTACCTTAAGCAATACATGTTTTGAAGCTGTCAGCTTCTTTTTTCTCATAAGTGACTCCACAGAATCTAGTCTTTGCTCTGCCCTCTAGACAAGGAATAGAGAATTTCTTTTTTTTTTTTTGAGCGAGCTTGCTCTGCGGCCAGGCTGGAGTGGCAGTGGCCAATCTCAGCCACTGCAAAGCTGGGCCTCCCGGGTTTACGCATTCTCCTGCTCAGCCTCCCGAGTAGGCTGGACACAGCGGCCCCTCGTGGCCGCGGCAGTCTGTATTTTTCAGTAAGAGCAGGGTTCACGTATTAGCCAGGAGATCCCGATCTCCTGACTCGTGATCCGCCGTGCTTGGTCTCCCAAAAGTGCCGGAATTACAGGCTGGAGCACCGCGCAACACCGAGAATCTTAATCTTTATCAGAAACATATAAATTGTTTGGTGTTGCTCAATATTTACTAATTTTCTCCACTCATCCACTGTAGAGTCTTAGCACAAAATGAGACACCACTCTCCCATATTGAACCTAAAACAGACCGAGCTTCTGCTCCATAACCAACAGTTATAGCAATACTAATTGAAAGATGAAGTAATGTTACATAAGTAGTTGTAAAATTGATAATTCATTGTTATTTTCAGTTTTACAATAAGTGTGAATTACATAGAATAAATCTTTCTCTCTCTCTCTCTCTCTCCTTTCTTTCTATTTCTGACAGTCTCGCTCTGTCGTACAGGCCAAAGTGCCATGGGGTGACCTCAGCTTACTGCAACATCTGCTTCCTGGGTTCAAGTGACTCTTGTGCCTCAGCCTCCTGAGTAGCTGGGATTACAGGTGTACACCACCTTGCCTGGCTAATTTTGTATTTTCATAGAGATGAAATTTCACTCTGTTGGCCAGAGTGGTCTTGCACTCTGGACCTCAGATGATCAACCTGTCTTGGTCTCCCAAGGTGCTGGGATTACAGGCATAAGCCACTACACCTGATGGAGTTTTCATTCATTTACTTTAATCATCATGGGTTAGAGATATAGCTTTAAAAAATGTAATTGAATATACCCATACAGTTAGACTCTGAAAACAGCATTTCCTCTATTAATGTTTATTACATAATATGGTGGAACTCAGACTTGCTAAGCTGCCCAAGATGGAGTGCAGTGTCATGATCTCGGCTCATTGCAACCTCTGCCTCGTGGGTTTAAGCGATTCTGGTGCCTCAGCCTCCCAAGTAGCTGGGATTACAGGTGTACACCACCACGTCCAGCTAAATTTTGTATTTTACTAGAGACAGTGTTTTGCCATGTTGCCCCAGTTAGTCTCGAACTCCTGGCCACAAGTGATCCACCCACCTTGGCCTCCCAAAATGCTGGGATTGCAGGTGTGGGCCACCGCACCAGCTTATTCTTTTCTTTTCTTTCTTTTTTTTTTTTTTTGAGACAGAGTCTTGCTCTGTTGCCCGGGCTGGAGTGCAGTGGCTGGATCTCAGCTCACTGCAAGCTCCGCCTCCCGGGTTTACACCATTCTCCTGCCTCAGCCTCCCGAGTAGCTGGGACTACAGGCGCCCACCATCTCGCCCAGCTAGATGTTTTTTTGTATTTTTTAGTAGAGACAGGGTTTCACCGTGTTAGCCAGGATGGTCTCGATCTCCTGACCTCGTGATCCGCCTGTCTCGGCCTCCCAAAGTGCTGGGATTACAGGCTTGAGCTACCGTGCCCGGCCAAGCTACCAGTCTTTTAAGAAAGATTGTTGCCACTCTTGCTTACAGGGCAGAGAGAAGGCACCCAGAATGGTGGCCACCAGCACCCCACTCCCAAGCCAACACCACCTCCAGTGTAACCATGCACACAGTCTCCAGAAGGGGACCCTAGCCCCGGATCCAGTTGCATTGTCTCTGCCACTGTGGTGAACACTTGCAAGGAGGCAGGGACTCTGGCACCCTCTAGCATGCTGGCTCTTGAGGAGTCAGAGGAAAATGTCGGGGCCCATTACAAGTCCCCTCGAGTTACATCACACAGTCCAGATGTTAGGAGCTGAGTGCTGGCTGCCTAAAATCTTCCAGAAATGAAGCCTGTCGGCTAAATCCACCTTATACCACAATCCACAATCAAACCCTCAAGGTCATCAAATAGTTATGATAAAAGTAAAAAACAGTAACAAAAACAAAAAACAACCCTCATCCAAAGGTCAGCAACCTCAAAGACTGAAGGTAGATAAGCCCAAAAAGATGAGAAAGAATCAGTGCAAGAATCCTGGAAACTCAAAAAGCTAGAGTGCCTTTTTTCCTCCAAACAACTGCATCACCTTTCCAGCAAGGTTTCTGTACCATGCAGAGATGGCAGAAATAACAGAAATAGAACTCAGAATGTGGATAAGGACAAAGTTTATTAAGCTATGGGAGTATGTTGAAACCCAATCCAAGAAAGATAACAAACATGATAAAACAATGGGATTATGTAAAGAGGCCAAATCTATGATTCACTGGTGTCCCTGAAAGAGAGTGAAACCAATTTGGAAAATATATTTTTGCATATTATCCATAAGAACTTCCCCAACCTAGCTAGAGAGGCCAACATTCAAATTCAGGAAATGTAGAGAACCCCAGTAAGATATTTCACAAGAAAATCATACTCAAGTCACATAATCATCAGATTCTCCAAGGTCAATATGAAAGAAAAAATGTTAAAGGAAGCTAGAGAGAAAGGTCAGGTCACCTACAAAGGAAAGCCCACGACGGCAGATGTCTCAGCAGAAAGCCTACAAGCTAGAAGAGATTGAGGGCCAATATTCAATATTCTTTTTTTTTTTTTTTTTGAGGCAGAGTCTCGCTCTGTCGCCCAGGCTGGAGTGCAGTGGCTCGATCTCGGCTCACTGCAAACTCCACCTCCTGGGTTCATGCCATTCTCCTGCCTCAGCCTCCTGAGTAGCTGGGACTACAGGCGCCCGCCACCTCGCCTGGCTAATTTTTTGTATTTTTAGTAGAGACGGGGTTTCACTGTGTTAGCCAGGATGGTCTCGATCTCCTGACCTTGTGATCCACCCACCTCGGCCTCCCAAAGTGCTGGGATTACAGGCTTGAGCCACCGCGCCCGGCCTCAACATTCTTAAAGAAAAGAATTTTAAACCCAGAATTTCATATCCAGCCAAACTAAGTTTCATGGGTGAAGGAGAAATAAGATGCTTTTCAGAGAAGTAAATGCTGAAGGAATTTGTCACCACCAGGCCTGCCTTGCAAGAGCTCCTGAAGGAAGCACTAAATATAGAAAGGAAAAACCAGT
>NW_016813536.1:49024-62677 GCF_001698545.2 Rhinopithecus bieti | reverse complement strand
ACCCAGGCTGGAGTGCAGTGGCACGATCTCAGCTCACTGCAAGCTCCGCCTCCCGGGTTCATGCCATTCTCCTGCCTCAGCCTCCCGGGTAGCTGGGATTACAGGTGCCGCCACCTCGCCTGGCTAGTTTTTTGTAGTTTTTAGTGGAGACGGGGTTTCACCGTGTTAGCCAGGATGGTCTCGATCTCCTGACCTCGTGATCCGCCCGTCTCGGCCTCCCAAAGTGCTGGGATTACAGGCTTGAGCCACCGCGCCCGGCCTCAACATTCTTAAAGAAAA
Source organism: Rhinopithecus bieti (assembly GCF_001698545.2). Lineage (NCBI taxonomy): Eukaryota > Metazoa > Chordata > Mammalia > Primates > Cercopithecidae > Rhinopithecus > Rhinopithecus bieti. Next base: position 62,398 of record NW_016813536.1, on the reverse strand, counting down.
GAAATTCCAACCCACAATTTCATATTTGGCCAAAGTAAGCTTCATAGGCGAAAGAGAAATAAGATCCTTTTCAGAGAAGTAAATGCTGAGGGAATTCATTACCATCAGACCTGCCATACAAGAGCTCCTGAAGAAGAAAGCACTAAATATGGAAAGACCATTACCAGCCACTACAAAAACACACTAAAGGACATAGATCAGTTACACTATACCACTTAACATCATGATAACAGATCAAATCCACACATATCAATATGAACCTTAAATGTAAATGGGCAGCCAGATGCAGTGGCTCACGTCTGTAATCCCAGCACTTTGGGAGGCAGAGGTGGGTGGATCACGAGGTCAGGAGTTCCAGACCAGCCTGGCCAACATGGTGAAACCCCATCTCTATTAAAAATACAAAAATTAGCCGGGTGTGGTGGCACACGCCTATAATCCTAGCTACTCAGGAGGCTGAGGCAGGAGAATCGCTTGAGCCCCAGAGGTGGAGGCTGCAGTCAGCTGAGATTGTGCCATTGCACTCCAGCCTGGGCAGCAGAGCAAGACTCCGTCTCAGGAAAAAAAAAAAAAAAAAGTAAATGGGCTAAATGCCCCAATTAAGAGACACAGACCGGCAAGCTGGATAAAGAACCAAAACCCACTGGTATGCTGTCTCCAAGAGACCTACCTCACAAGCAGTGACACACATAGGCTTAAAATAAAGAAATGGACAAAAATCTACCAAGCAAATGGAAAACAGAAAAAAAGCAGGGGGCTGGGTGTGGTGGCTCATGGCTGTAATCCTAGGACTTTTGGAGACTGAGGCAGGAGGATCACTTGAGGCCAGGAGTTTGAGACCAGCCTGGCCAACATGGTGAAACCTTGTCTCTACTAAAAATACAAAAAATTAGTTGGGCATGGTGGCTTGTGCCTGTAATCCCAGCTACTAAGGAAGCTGATGCAGGAGAATTACTTGCACACCAGAGGTGGAGGCTGCAGTGAGCTGAGATTGCACCACTGCTCTCCAGCCTGGGCAACAGAGCAAGACTCTTATCTCAAAAAAAAAAAAAAAAAAAAAGGGAAAGAAAATGAAAAAAAAAAAGCAGGGGTTGCAATTCTAGTTTCTAACAAAACAGACTTCAAACCAACAAAGATTCTAAAAAAACAAGGAAGGTCATTACATAATGGTAAAGGGTTCAGTTTGACAAGAAGAGCTAACTATCCTAAATATCTATGTACACAACACAGGAGCACCCTGTATTCCTAAAGCAAGAACTTGCCCAAAATGCAGGTTCTTAGAGACTTTCAAAGAGACTTAGACTCCCACATAATAATAGTGGGAGACTTTAACACCCCACTGGCAATATCAGACAGATCATTGAGACAGAAAATTAACAAAAACATTCAGGACCTGAACTCAGCACTGGATCAAATGGACCTGACAGACATCTACAGAACTCTCTACTCAAAAACAATAGAATATATATTCTCCCCATTGTCACCTGGCACACACTCTTTTTTTTTTTTTTTGACATGGAGTCTCACTATGTCCCCCAGGTTGGAGTGCAGTGGCACAATCTCGGCTCACTGCAACCTCTGCCTGCTGGGTACAAGCAATTCTCTGCCTCAGCCTCCAAAGTAGCTGGGATTACAGGAGCCCAACATCACGCCCAGCTAATTTTTGTATTTTTAGTAGAGATGGGGGTTCACCATCTTGGCCAAGCTGCTCTTGAACTCCTGACCTCATGATTCACCTGCCTCAGCCTCCCAAAGTGCTGGGATTACAGGCGTGAGCCACCGCACTGGGCCAGCACACACTCTTAAATAGATCACATAATTGAAAGTAAAACACTCCTCAGCAAATGCAAAAGAACTGAAATCATAACAATCTCCTTGACCATAGCGCAATCAAGTTAGAAATAAAGACTAAGAAATTTGTTCAAAACCATATATTTACATGGAAATGGAATCACTTGCTCCAGAATGACTTTTACCTCTTTAATTGAAAATTCTTGTTTCCCATCTTGCTCTTTCTTCTTAAATTTCCTTGGTTATTCCCTCCAAGATGATGCTGGATAAGAGGAGACGAGAAGATCCTTAGTGTCATTTCTGACTTTAGTGTGACTTTCTGTAACATGTTCATTATATATTATTTTAAATTAACAATTACAAATTGTTTGATAATATTTTACAAATGATTCTCCTATGTATATTCAGACTCTAGCATTTTATGTACCATTGTTTACAGTAATTTTATTATTATTATTTTTTTGAGGTAGGGTCTCACTGTGTTATCCATGCTGGAGCACAGTGGCACCATTTTGGCTCAGTGCAACCTCCACCTCCTGGGCTGAAGCAAGCCTCCCAGTTCAGCCTCCCAAGTAGCTGGGCCCACAGGCATGTGCCACCATGCCTAGCTAATTTTTAACAATTTTTTGTAGAGATGGGGTTTTGCCATTTTGCTCAGGCTGGGCTTGAACTCCCAGGCTCAAGTGATCTGCCCACCTCATAAAACATGTCAATTTCTTCAATAGATATGGTTCTGTTTGGATTTTCTGTGTCAACTAATGCCAATGTTGGGAGAGTATATTTCCTAGAAAGTTGCCATTTCATTAGATAATTCTAAAATTTATCTGCAAAGGGAGAGACACTAGAATAGCTGAAACATAAGAAAAATAAGAATAAAGTGGGTGAAATCATTGAACACGGTATCAAGACTTGAAAAATAGTGAACATAGAGGCCAGGCGCGGTGGTTCACACCTGCAATCCCAGCACTTTGGAAGGCGGGCGGATCACGAGGTCAGGAGATTGAGACCACCCTGGCTAACAAGGTGAAACCCCGTCTCTACTAAAAATACAAAAAATTAGCCAGGTGTGGTGGTGGGCACCTGTAGTCCCCGCTACTCAGGAGGCTGAGGCAGGAGAATGGTGTGAACCCGGGAGGCAGAGCTTGCAGTGAGCCGAGATTGCACCACTGCACTCCAGCCTGGGCAAAAGAGTGAGATTTGGTCTCAAAAAAAGAAAAGAAAAGAAAAAGAATAATAGTAAACATAGTCAAGATTGTGGCCAGGTGTGCTGGCTCATGCCTGTAATCCCAGCACTTTTGAGAGGCTGAGGCAGGCAGAGCAACCTGAGCCCAGGATTTTGAGAGCAGCCTAGACAACATAGAGAGACCCCATCTCTACAAAAAAATACAAAAATCAGCCAGGCATGGTAGCACATACCTTTGCTACCAGCTACTCAGGAGACTGAGATGAGAGGATCATGTGAACCTGGGAGAGGGAGGTTGCAGTGAGTGAGTCAAGATTATGAACACTGCACTCCAGCCTGGGTGGCAGAATGAGACCCTACAAAAAAAAAAAAAAAAAAAAAAAGACTGCATGGCATTGGTGGAGAGCAATATATATATATCCATGGAACAGAACAGAGAATGCAGAAATATCTTCCTTTCAACTGATACTTGATAAAGATACCAAAGCAGGCCGGGTGTGGTGGCTCACACCTATAATCCCAGCACTTTGGGAGGCCAATGCAGGTGGATCACGAGGTCAAGAAATTGAGACCATCCTGGTCAATGTGGTGAAACCCCATCCTACTAAAAATACAAAAATTAGCTGGGTATGGTGGCATGCACCTGTAGTCCCAGTTACTTGGGAGGCTGAGGCAGGGGAATCACTTGAATCCAGGAGAGGGAGGTTGTAGTGAGCCAAGATCATGCCACTGTACTCCAGCCAGGCGGCGGAGTGAGACTCCGTCTCAAAAAATAATAATAATAAAAAAAGATACCAAAGCAATTGAAAGCAGGACTTTCAAATATGGTACTGCACCAAATGAATATCCACGAATGAAAAACGATGAATCTGCACCTAAATTTTAAACTCATTCAAAAAGGATCATATTGTTAAATGTAAAATAAAGAAACCATAAAATGTTAATCTATCAAGAATTAGAAAAACATACTGTAAATTAATTGGGAACAAGCACATCAAAGAGTTCACAGATATGACACCAAAAGCAGGGAAAAAAATGATAAATGAAACTTCGTCAGGTTAAAACTTCTGGTCTATGATACCAATGGAACAGAACAGAGAACCCAGAAATAAGGCCACACACCTGCAACTATCTGATCCTTGATGAAGCTGACAAAAACAAGCAATGGAGATAACACTCTATTTAATAAATGATGCTGGGATAACTGGGTAGCCACATGCAGAAGATTGAAGCTGGACCTCTTCCTTATACCACACAAAAAAATTAAGTCAAGATGAATTTAAGACTTAAATGAGAAACCTCAAACTATAAAACACGTGGAAGACAGTCTGGGCAATACCATTCTGGACATACAAATGGACAAAGATTTCATGACGAAGTCACCAGAAGCAATTGCAACAAAAGCGAAAATTGACAAATGGGATCTAATTACATCAAAGAGCTTCCACATAGCAAAATAAACTATCCGCAGTGAATAGAAAACCGTACAGAATGTGAGAAATTTTTGTGCAAACTATGCACCTGACAAGAGTCTAATATCCAGCATCTATAAGGAACTTACACAAATTTACAAGAATAAAACAACCCCATTAAAAAGTGGGCAAAAGACATGAACTGACACTTTTCAAAAGAAGACATAGGCCCAGTCCAATGGCTGAAAACTGTAATCCCAGCACTTCGGGAGGCCGAGACGGGTGGATCACCCGAGGTCAGGAGTTCAAGACCAGCTTGGCCAACATGGTGAAACCCGGTCTATACTAAAAATACAAAAATTAGCTAGGCGTGGTGGCTCACGCCTGTAATCCCAGCCACTCAGGAGGCTGAGGCAGGAGAATGGCTTGAACCTGAGAGGTGGTGGTTGTGGTGAGCCAAGATCATGTTACTGCACTCCAGCCTGGGCAACAGAGTGAGACTATGTCTCCAAAAGAAAAAAAGAAAGAAAGAAAAAAGAAACAACCCAGAGCCCAGGAAAAGGGAAGAGGCCTGTGTGACCGGAACAGAGGGAGTGAGGCGTTCACTAGCAAGAGATAAGGTCAGAGATGTCCTGGGAGAGCAGCTAAGGTAGGGACAAGGTCTTCAAACAACTCTGTCCCACAAAAGAACTTGCAAATGATTTATTTCCTCACCTATTTTAAATAAAAGTTTAATTTTTTCTTTCTCATATAAATTGACACACAAATCGTCATATTTTCCATAATCCTCATAAATGTTGACATGTTCAGCTAAGTCCCAGGAAATCCAGGGTTGCCCTGATCTGAGATGTGCAGGACTGCAGAGGAATGCGTTTGGGGAGTTCAGGAAGTCACTTTTGGACATATGATGGTACAGATGCCTGCTAGACCCCCAGAGGAGAGTTGAGGAGACAACTAGACACAGGATTGTTGAACTCAGGGGAGAGGTTTGCAGGAGCCATGTAGGTGGAGTTGAAAGCCATGAGATGAGATGATAAGGAAGGGCAGTGGGTATGGACAGAGATCAGAAGTCATCCAAGGACTAAACTTTGGGTCACTCGACATTCAGAGAAAGAAGTTCAAAACACAGTAGAAGAGGAAAAGGTGAAGTGATCAGGGAGACAAGAAGAAAAGTAAAAGAAGTCGATTTTTTAAGGTTGATGGGATGTCTTCAAAGCCAAGAAAACAGAAAAGAAAGTGATCAACTGTACCACATACTACCAATAGGAAGATGAGGACAGGAAGTTAAACATTGCATTTAAACATGGGGAGGTTTGCCGGGCGCGGTGGCTCATGCCTGTAATCCCAGCTCTCAGGGAGGCAGAGACGAGAGGATAGCTGGAGCTCGGGGGTTCAAGACCTGCCTGGGCAATATAGCGAGACCCCATTCTCCACAAAAAAGGAAAAAAAAAAAGACAAAAAAAAAGTGTAAAAATCGGGAGGTTGGCTGGGCTCAGTGGCTCACACCTGTAATCCCAGCACTTCGGGAGGCCAAGGCAGGCAAATCACCTTCAGTCAGGAGTTCGAGACCAGCCTGACCAACATGGTGAAACCCCACCTCTACTAAAAATACAAAAATTAGCTAGGTGTGGTGGTGCATGCCTGTAATCCCAGCTACTCAGAAGGCTGACACTGGAGAACTGCTGGAATCCGGGAAGCAGAGGTTGCAGTGAGCAGAGATCATGCCCCTGCACTCCAGCCTGGGCAACAGAGTGAGACTCCATCTCAAAAAAAAAAAGAAAAAGAAAAAAGAAAGAAACAAACAAATGGGAAGTCACTGATGACTGAAAAAGAGGGGGTCAGTTGAATGCTGGAAGTAAATGTTTGATTCAAGCAAGAATTTAATGGTTCACGCAAAAGTTGGAGGCAAGACTTGAAGAGAAAGTAAAAGCAAGCTTTCAGAGTATGGCATTCTTTTTTTTTCCCTTTCTTTCTCTCTCTTTTTTTTTTTGAGATGGAGCTTCACTCTTGTTGCCCAGGCTGGAGTGCAATGGTGCAAGCTCAGCTCACTGCAGCCTCCACCTCCTAGGTTCAAGCAATTCTCCTGCCTCAGCCTCTCAAGTAGCTGGGATTACAGGCATGTGCCACCACGCCCGGCTAATTTTTGTATTTGTAGTAGACACAGGGTTTCACCATGTTGGCCGATCTGGTTTCGAACTCCTGATCTCAGGTGACCCACCCACCTCAGCCTCCCAAAGTGTTGGGATTACAGTCGTAAGTCACTGCGCCTGGCAAGGAGTATGACATTCTTAAAGGACCTTAGAAGACGGGAATTACCATAGAGGGAAATGTAGTTACCATTATTTTTTGTTTTAAAGATGGTGAAGGGGGCCAGCCCCTCCATACCTGTGGGCATTTCTCGCAAGGTAGAGATGAGAGACTGAGAAAAGAAATAAGACACAGAGACAAAGTACAGAGGAAGAAAAGCGGGCCCAGGGGACTGGTGCTCAGCATATGGAGGACCCGCGCCAGCACTGGCCTCTGAGTTTCCTCAGTATTTATTGATCACTATCTCTACTATCTTGGCGAGGGGAATGTGGCAGGACTATAGGGTAATGGTGGGGAGAGGGCCAGCAGGAAAACATGTGAGCAAAGACTCTGTGTCATAAATAAGTTTAAGGAAAGGTGCTGTGCCTCGATGTGCACGTAGGCCAGATTTATGTTTGACTTTACACCAACATCTCGGTGCAGTAAAGAGCAGAATTGCTGCCAGCATGCCTCACTCGAGCCATAAGGCAGTTTTACTATTTTCTCAGTAAATAGAATGTACGGTCCAGTTTTACACTGAGACATTCCATTCCCAGGAACGAGCAGGAGACAGATGCCTTCCTCTTATCTCAACTGCAAAGAGGCCTCCCTCTTTCACTAATCCTCCTCGGTACAGACCCTTTACGGGTGTCAGGCTGGGGGACAGTCAGGTCTTTCCCTTCCCACGAGGACATATCTCAGGCTGTCTCAGTGGGAGAAACCTTGGACAATATCCAGTCTTTCTTAGGCAGAGGTCCCTGCGGCCTTCCGCAGTGCACTGTGTCCCTGGGTACTCGAGACTGGAGAATGGCAATGACTTTTACCAAGCATACTGCCTGCAAACACATTTTTAACAAAGCACATCCTGCACAGCCCTACATCCATTAAACCTTGAGTCAATACAGCACGTTTCTGTGAGCACAGGGTTGTGGCTAGGGTTACAGGTTAACAGCATCTCAAGGCAGAAGAATTTTTCTTAGTACAGAACAAAATGGAGTCTCTTATGTCTACTTCTTTCTACATAGACACAGTAACAGTCTGATCTCTCTTTCTTTCCCCCACAAGATGGGAGAGTAGAAGGGAAAAAAATGCTTTATTCTGTGTGTGTGCACGTGTGTTTATGTGTTTTTTAAAGGAGAAGACCACCATCTGGGTACACTGATGAAAATAATTCCCTTGAGCCCAGCGCGGTGGCTCATGCCTGTAATCCCAGCACTTTGGGAGGCCCAGGCGTGTGGATCTCAAGGTCAGGAGTTTGAGACCAGCCTGATCAACATAGTGAAATTCTGTCTCTACTAAAAATACAAAAATTAGCCGGGCGTGGTAGCGGGAACCTGTAATCCCAGCTACTCAGGAGGCTGAGGCAGGAGAATTGCTTGAACCCAGGAGGCAGAGGTTGCAGTGAGCCAAGACTGTGCCACTGCACTCCAGCCTGGGAGACAGAATAAGACTGTGTCTCAAACAAACAAAAAAGAAAATAATTTCCCTTGAAGTAAAAACTGATGACATCATGGAGGAAGGATGCCACGCTGTCCTGAGACTGCAAGTGGGGCTGACCCATGGTGCACAATCCCAGGGACAGCCACAGCCATGGGCAGGGACAGACCATTCCCAGTCACTGCTGAGTAGAGATGACAGGCCCTGAGGCAGGTGGGTGGGTCCATTGGAGATCACTTGGTTTAGTCTTTTTTTTTTTTTTGAGATGGAGTTTTACTCTTGTTGCCCAGACTGGAGTGCAGTGGCAGGATCTCAGTTCACTGCAACCTCTGACTCCCGGGTTCAAGAGATTCTCCTGCCTCAGCCTCCAGAGTAGCTGGGATTACAGACATGTGCCAACACACCTGGCTAATTTTGTATTTGTAGTAGAGATGGGGTTTCACCATGTTGGTCAGGCTGGTCTCGAACTCCTGACCTCAGGTGATGTGCCTGCCTCAGCCCCCCAAAGTGCTGGGATTACAGGCGTGAGCCACCGCACCTGGCCCCTTTAGTCTTTAGACAAAAAAAAAATAACAAACTTTTTCCTGCTCTCACAACACAGACTACTTCACCTCTACTCACCAAAATGTGTGTGTGGTTTTTCTGCACAATGACCTGCTCCAGGTGCCCCTCTGCCTGGCTGCCCACCATCTGGCAAGTGAGGATTGCCTCTGCCCGGCTGCTGCCTCATCTGGGATGTGAGGAGTGCCTCTGCCCCACTGTCTGGGAAGTGAGGAGCACCTCTGCCTGGCTGCCCCCTCTGGGAACTGAGGAGCACTTCTACCGGCCACCGCATCTGGGAAGTGAGGAGCGCCTCTGCCCGGCTGCCGCCCCGTCTGGGAAGTGGGGAGTGCCTCTGCCTGGCTGCCCCCTCTGGGAAGTGAGGAGCACCTCTTACCGGCCACAGCATCTGGGAAGTGAGGAGCGCCTCTGCCCGGCTGCCCAGTGTCTGGGAAGTGAGGAACGCCTCTTATCAACCACCGCATCTGGGAAGCGAGGAGCGCCTCTGCCTGGCCGCCCCACCGTCTGGTAAGTAAGGAGCGCCTCTGTCCCGCAGCTGCCTCATCTGGGAAGTGAGGAACGCCTCTGCCCGGCCGCTGTGCAACCTTCCAAGTGTGTGCAACCTTCCAAGTGTGAAGTGACAGCCTTGTGTGTGATCTTTTCTGTCTTCCCCAAGTTTGCATTTTCGACATTAAAGTTTACTTTTTAGTTAAAAGTTAAAAAAAAAAAGTCCCTCACTTCCAGTGCTGTATGCAAATAGCAGCTGTCACTTATATTTCTGAGTGACCTAATAAATACTGTGGTTCTCATAACCACTGCTCCAGTTTAATTAAGTTGGTAGCACAGCTCCTCCATACGGCTGTTTATCTGTATCCTTTGTAATATCTCTTTTTTTTCAGACAGTCTTGCTCTTGTTGCCCAGGCTGGAGTGCAGTGGAGTGATCTCTGCTCACTGCTACCTCCACCTCCCAGGTTTAAGTGATTCTCCTGCCTCAGCCTCCTGAGTAGCTGGGATTACAGGCACCCGCCACCATGCCCAACTAATTTTTGTACTTTTAGTAGAGACCGGGTTTCGCCATATTGGCCAGGCTGGTCTCGAACTCCTGACCAGGTCATCTGCCTGCCTCAGCCTCCCAAAGTGCTGGGATTACAGGCGTGAGCCACAGCACCCAGCCTGTAATATCTTTTATAACAAATGAGCAAACCTAAGTATAGAGTTTTCCTCAGTTCTGTGAGCAGCTCTGGCAAATTAATAGAACCCAGGAGGGGGTCAAGGGCTGCCTAATTTATAGTTGGTTAGTCAGAAGTTCATGTCGCAAACTGAGACTGCAAGTGACACCCATAGTGTGCCAGCCTTGTGGAACTGAGTCCTCAAACGGTGGGATCTAATGCTACCTCCAGGTAGACAGTGTCACAGCTGAGTCACATTACAGGACACCCACCTAATGTATGACGGAGAATGGGTTGTTGGTGGGAGAAATTGCCACACATTTAGATGATGAGCAGGGAAGTAATCTGTGTTGAATCTTCACTTACATTGAGTGCGACAGGAGAGAGACGGGAAAAATGCTGTTGTTTTTCCCCTTAGTTTATAGACTCACCCATACCCTACCCTATCCCAGGAAAAGAGGGTGACCAAAAACTAAATGCATGAAGTCACTGCCCTTAGAATGAATAGGGATTTCAAAAGAAGCTATAGCCTGATACCAAGATGTGAAAAATGCACATCTTATAGATAGGAGTTTTTGCAATTCTCACCTATTTCCACACATTTTTAAAACATATTTAGCCGGGCACGGTGGCTCATGCCTGTAATCCCAGCACTTTGGGAGGCTGAGGCGGGCGGATCACAAGGTCAGGAGATTGAGACCATTCTGGCTAACACGGTGAAACCCTGTCTCTACTAAAAATACAAAAAATTAGCCGGGCGTGGTGGTGGGCGCCTGTGGTCCCAGCTACGTGGGAGGCTGAGGCAGGAGAATGGCCTGAACCCAGGAGGTGGAGCTTGCAGTGAGCCGAGATTGCACCACTGCACTCCAGCCTGGGTGAGAGTGAGACTCCGTCTCGAAAAAAATAAAATAAATAAATAACAAAAAAAATTTAAAATTTGCTATATTATAAACACAGAAATCAATATGTCACAATTTAATCAACACATCCAATCAACTCCCCCCTTTGCTCATTATGCTGTTTCCCTCCCTTATTCCTGACACATCTCTCATTCTCACCTTCTTTCTGTAACTCTTGGGCACTCTTCTGTTTCCCCGGGTTTCTGCTCCTCATTTTGTGCCCCTCTCCTCTTCTGCTGTTTCTACCCTTCTTCCCTCTACTCCATCTCTTCCACCTTCTGGAACTTGTTTCACCTCTTTCTCGCCAGTTACGTGATTGCCCTCAATCTCCACACCTTTCTGCCTGTCTTCCCCCATCTTTCCTTCCCCTGTTAAATTCTCTTCCCTGTTTACGCCCCCTTGTCCTCAGTCTCTAGCACTCTCAGATCCCTAGGCTTACACTGAGGTCTATGATCCATTCTGAGTTAATTTATGTACAAAATGTGAGGCCTTTGGATTTTTTTTTTTTCCCTGCATTTGGATTTCCAGTTGTTCCAGCACCAAAACTCACTCAAAGAGACAATCTGAACAGGCCTCTATACCTTTCAATGAATTTGAATCAACAATCTCGAAGAACCTTGTGTGGTTCTCTCTGCTGCCCTCTGTCATGGCTGCTACTTCTTGCTGTCCCAGCACCTCGCTGTCTGCCCTGGCTCCAAATCATTCCACCTCTTCCCGACTCTATCTCTCCCTATCTTGCTGTCCTTCATCTCTTTGACATCGACCTCTTCTCTACATTTCTTCATTTTCTCTCTTTTTTTTTTTTTTTTTGAGATAGAGTTTTGCTCTTGTTGCCCAGGCTGGAGTGCAATGGCGCGATCTCAGCTCACTGCAACCTCCGCCTCCTGGACTCAAGCGATTCTCCTGCCTCAGCCTCCCGAATAGCTGGGATTACAAGAATGCGCCACCACCCCGGCTAATTTTTTTTCTTTTTTTTTTTGAGACGGAGTCTTGCTCTGTTGCCCAGGCTGGAGTGCAGTGGCCGGATCTCAGCTCACTGCAAGTTCCGCCTCCCAGGTTTACGCCATTCTCCTGCCTCAGCCTGCTGAGTAGCTGGGACTACAGGCGCCTGCCACCTCGCCCGGCTAGTTTTTTTGTATTTTTTAGTAGAGACGGGGTTTCACCGTGTTAGCCAGGATGGTCTCGATCTCCTGACCTCGTGATCCGCCCGTCTCGGCCTCCCAAAGTGCTGGGATTACAGGCTTGAGCCACTGCGCCCGCCCCGGCTAATTTTTGTATTTTTAGCAGAGATGGGGTTTCTCCATGTTGGTCAGGCTGGTCTTGAACTAGGCCTCTGAAAGTGCTGGGATTACAGGCGTGAGCCACCGCGCCCAGCTTTTTGTTTTGTTTTGTTTAGACAAAGTCCCGCTCTGTCGCCCAGGCTGCAGTGTAGTGGTGCAATCTCGGCTCACTGCAACCTCCGCCTCCTGAGTTCAGGCGATTCTCCTGCCTCAGCCTCCTGAGTAGCTGGGATTACAGGCCCACGCCACCAGGCCCAGCTACTTTTTGTTTTTGTTTTTTGAGACGGAGTCTCACTCTGTCGCCAGGCTGGAGTGCAGTAGCGCGATCTCGGCTCACTGCAACCAGGTTCAAGCGATTCGCCGTCTGAGCCTCCTGAGTAGCTGGGACTACAGGAGCATGCCATCACGCCCGGCTGATTTTGTATCTTTAGTAGACTATTTTTAGTAGAGACAGGGTTTCTGTCTGACCATGTTGTCCAGGCTGGTCTCGAACTCCTGACCTCGTGATCAGCTTGCCTCAGCCTCCCAACGTATTGGGATTACAGGCGTGAGTCACTGCCCGCAGCAATTTTTGTATTTTTAATAGCGACGGGTTTCGCCCTGTAGGCCAGGTTGATCTTGAACTCCTGACCTCAAGTGATCCACCCACCTTGGCCTCCCAAAACGCTGTGATTTTAGGTGTGAGCCACTGGGCCCTACCCCCTTATTTAATCTTAATACAGACAGAGGAAAACTCACTCGTGGAGGAGCAACTTCCATGCCGGTGAACTGCTTCCGGGTCTGCAGGAAACTGCGCGCACACGGTGGAAACCAAGGTTGGGCAGGTCCAGCCAGCAAGATAGAGTGTGAAGAGTGGAAGGGAGGGGGCGGGGGCAGAGCGGAGAGGCGGGACCTGTGCTTTCCTCTTCTGGCTCGCTGGGCTTCTCTATTTTACTGGTTTAGGGGCAGACATTTACCAGTGAGGATGAAGCAACTGGGCAGGATCTCCCCGGGACAGAGCAAACTGTTGGTGATTGGATCCAGGAAAATTCTTGCTATCGAAACTAAGCTCAGCAATTTAATTTAAAAGCCCTAGAGGCCGGGCGCGGTGGCTCAAGCCTGTAATCCCAGCACTTTGGGAGGCCGAGACGGGCGGATCACGAGGTCAGGAGATCAAGACCATCCTGGCTAATACAGTGAAACCCCGTCTCTACTAAAAAATACAAAAAACTAGCCGGGCGAGGTGGCTGGTGCCTGTAGTCCCAGCTACTCGGGAGGCTGAGGCAGGAGAATGGCGTAAACCCGGGAGGCGGAGCTTGCAGTGAGCTGAGATCTGGCCACTGCACTCTAGTCCGGGTGACAGAGCGAGACTCCGTCTCAAAAAAAAAAAAAAAAAA
>NW_016813536.1:17670-48588 GCF_001698545.2 Rhinopithecus bieti | reverse complement strand
AAAAAAAAAAAAAAAAAAAGCCCTAGAATTGTGACAGGAATGTAACCTGGAATGTGAAAGGGAAACTGCGTGGGGTGATGGTGTAATTCCACGCTGATGCCCCACACAACAAAATAAAAATCGTTTCATTTTCTAGTCTCCATTCACTCCAGAAAGAGTCAACCCTGCACTCCTTTCCAGAGACTTTCACAGGGACAATACCTGGGGTGCAAGGCGTGGGAAGCTAGGTCTGTCATCCAGATTCATCTCGCCTCTGCCCAAAAGAGCCAGTGCATTGAAAACAGCGGGGTTTGCAGCAAAGAAAGAGTTTAATAATCCCAGGGTTAACCAGGTCAAACAAGTGGGAGAGGGGAAAGTTAATTCTCAAATCCGTTTCCCAAAAACCTGGAGACTAGGGATTTGAGGATAATATGGGGAGGAAGGGGCTAGGTAATTGGTGCGGCTGATTGGTTGGAGAGGAAATCTTAGGAGTGTGCAAAACAGTCTTCCTGAGCTGAGTCAGTTTCTGGTTAGGCATCACAGGATTTGTTGGTGCCAATTCTCTGGGGCCAGTGAAGAGAAGGCCCAGGTGGCCTGAGCTGCTCTGCCCAATTGTAAATGTCTGAAAAATACTTCAGAGATCAATCTTAAATTTTGACAATAATGATGTCTATAGGAGCAAATGGGGAAATTACAAATCTGATCTCCATGATGATTGGTTATTTAGGCCTACATTTTAGCAGAATTCAGGTACCTTCCATAATTCTAACCTCGTTGCCTTTTTTTTTTTTTTGAGGTAGAGTTTCCCTCTTGTTATCCAGGTTGAAGTGCACTGGTGCAATCTCGGCTCACTGCAACCTCTGCCTCCTGGGTTCAAGGGATTCTCCTGCCTTAGCTTCCCCAGTAGCTGGGATTATAGGCATGTGCCACCATGCCCGGCTAAATTTGTATTTTTAGTAGACAGGGTTTCTCCATGTTGGCCAGGCTGGTCAAACTCCCAACCTCAGGTGATTGGCCTGCCTCCGCCTCCCAAAGTGCTGGGATTACAGGCATGAGTCACAGTGCCCTGCTCTTTTTTTTTTTTTCTGAGACAGAGTCTCCCTCATTTGCCCAGGCTGGAGTACACTGTAGTGATCTTGGATCACTGCAACCTCTGCCTCCCAGGTTCAAGTGATTCTCCTGCCTCAGCCTCATGAGTAGCTGGGATTACAGGCACCCGCCACCATGCCCAGCTAATTTTTTGTATTTTTAGTAGAGACAAGGTTTCACCATGTTAGCCAGGCTGGTCTCAAACTCCTGACCTCAAATGATCCTCCCACCTCAGCTTCCCAAAACATGAGAATTACAGGCGTGAACCACCACGCCTGACCCTTGTGCCTTTCGTTAGTCTTACAAAGTTGGTTTCAGTCACCCAAGAAGGTCACTTTGGGGAGGGTCAACTATCATCCTTGCTTGAAAGTCATAACTATAAACTAAATTCCTCTCATATGTAGCTGGACCAATGTCCGGGAATGAAGAAACACAGCTTGCGTGGTGAGATGCAACAATTATGTTAGATTTCTCTAATGATTTTGCAAAGGCAGTTTCAGGTTCAGTGATAAGTTAGATCACCAATTTATACTCTAAATAACAAGCAATAACTTTTGAAAAGTAGATGTTACATAGCTTTTCCTTACACATGTTATTTATTTATTATTATCTTTTTTTGAGATGGAATCTCACTCTGTTACCCAGGCTGGAGTGCAATGGTACGATCTCAGCTCACCACAACCTCTGCAATCTATTCTCCTGCCTCAGCCCCCCGAGTAGCTGGGCCTACAGGTGTGCACCCCCACACCCAGCTAATTTTTGTTTTTAGTAGAGCCCGGGTTTCTCCATGTTGGTCAGGTTGGTCTCAAACTGCTGATGTCATGATCCACCCACCTTGGCCTCCCAAAGTGCTGGGATTACAGGCGTGAGCCACCGCGCCCAGCCTATTTATTTGAAACAGAGTCTGGGACGGGCAAAGTGGCTCACACCTATAATGCCAACACTTTCAGGAGGCCAAGGTGGGCAGATCACCTGAGGTCAGGAGTTTGAGACCAGCCTGGCCAACTTGGTGAAACCCTATCTCTACTAAAAATACAAAAATTAGCTGGGTGTGATGGCGGGTGCCTGTAAGCTCAGCTACTCAGGAGGCTGAGGCAGGAGAATCACTTGAACCTGGGAGGTAGAGGATGCAGTGAGCCCAGATGGTGCCTATGAACTCTAGGTCAGGCAACAAGAGCAAAACTCCATCTCAGAAAAAAAAAAAGGCTGGACACGGTGTATCAAGCCTATAATCCCAGCACTTTGGGAGGCCGAGGCGGGTGGATCACGAGGTCAGGAGATTGAGACCATCCTGGCTAACACAGTGAAACCTCATCTCTACTAAATATACAAAAAAAAAAAAAAAAAAGAAAATTAATTTTGCAATATTTCTAAAAATATGTGGCAGACAGGTTATTTTCTTTCATATGAACGCTGAAGAAAATACAACTCAATTATCAAATTTTAAATAGCCTCATTTCTACTGGCAATAATTCTATGACAATCCCCAACTTAGCATTTAATAGAAAGTATGCTTTTCTCTCACATCGTTATAATTTGGTATTGTGAAATATTGCTAAGTAGCTACATTCCCAAAAATGAACTTTGAGTCTGAACCTCTATGATCTCATGCAAAAAAATGAGTTCATTGTGAACCTTCTTTTGAACCTCAGAACAGTAGATGAGAAGCTGATTATAACTGAAAACCACAATTTCATTTGGTATATTGGAAATTTTCTTGCTTCCAAAAATATCCAGGAAGCAACATGGTCATGCTGATTCACAAAAAATTTAAAAGAAAATTTCCTGAATCACAGAAAGATTTTGACATATCTTCTGTAACATCATTGTATGAGAAATGCAAATTAATAAGGTTTTTTTTTTTTTTTTTTTTTGAGACAGAGTCTCAGTCTGTTGTCCAGGCTTCAGTGCAGTGGCGTGATCTTGGCTCACTGCAACCTCCACCTCCCCAGTTCAAGCAATTGTCCCTGCCTCAGCCTCCCAAGTAGCTGGGATTACAGATGCTTGCTACCATGCCCAACTAATTTTTTTATTTTTTTATTTTTAGTAAAGATGGGTTTTTGCCATGTTGGCCAGGCTTGTCTCAAACTCCTGACCTCAGGTGATCCACCTACCTCGGCCTCCCGAATTGCTGGGATTACAGGCATGAGTCACCACGCCTGGCCTAGAATTTTTTCAATATTTTAAGAAGAAACTACTTTTTTTTTGGGTTTTTTGTTTTGTTTTGTTTGAGACAGGGTCTCACTCTCTTTCAGGCTCCAAGGCAGTGGCAAGATCTCAGCTCACTGTAGGCTTAACCCCACAGGTTCCATTGATCCTACCAACAGAGCCTCCTGAGAGCTGGGACTACAGACACATGCCATGACATCCAGCTACGTTTTTGTATTCTTGGTAGAGATGTGGTTTCACCATGGTATCCAGGCTGGTCTTAAACTCCTGAGTTTTGGCAAACCGCCACCCTCAGCCTCCCATTGCACTGAGATTACAGCTGTGAGATACTGTGCCTGGCATTCGCAAGAAATTTAAAGGATATTTTCTTAATCACAGAAAGATTTTGACATATACTTCCGAAAATCAAGAGTCTCAGAGACAGGTCTCAACCAATGTCGAAAGTTTATGTTGCCAAGGCCTAGGACACACCCATGACACAGACTTCTGACAACATATGTCCAAGGTGGCTTGGGTACAGTCTGACTTAGTGAAACAACAGGACAAAGAAAGCAATCAGGTATGTATTTGTCTCATGTGAGCGGACGGTTGACTGTGTGTTCCCTCTGTCCTCTGTCCACAAGGAGTTTCCTTGTGGGGAGATAGTGAGGGAGGTATGTAGCTTCTTATCTTTGTAGCTATATTTTATTTTATTTATTTTATTTCATTTTTTTGAGACAGAGTTTCACTCTGTTGCCCAGGCTGGAGTGCAATGGCATGATCTCTGCTCACTGAAGCCTCCGCCTCCCAGGTTCAAGCAATTCTGCCTCAGCCTCCCGAGTAGCTGGGAATACAGGCGCGCACCACCAGGCCCCGCTACTTTTTTGTATCTTTAGTAGAGATGGGGTTTCACCATGTTGGTCAGGCTGGTCTCGAACTCCTGACGTCAGGTGATCTGCCCGCCTCGGCCTCCCAAAGTGCTGGAATTACAGGTGTGAGCCACTGTGACCAGCCTCTTTTTCATTTTAAAATCTTTTGGAGAAAGCATTCTAGAGGAAAATGAGTCTCTGGTCTCTGTTTTTCTTTGTTCTTGTTTTGTTTTTTAATCTCTTGTGGCTAGGGTGATTCATTCCTAGATGGGTAGGTCCCAAGTTATTAGGAAAGCTCATTTTTAGCAGGTTGTAAAGTCTCACATTCTACAAGGAGAAAACAGGGGAAGGAAGGTAAATAAACAACAAACAAAAAACAATTCTGGAAATTGATATAGGTGATATTACTCTGAAGTCCATACATCAATAGGCAGGTATGAAAGTCGCTATATATGTAAACCGGTTGTTGTTATTTTCTTCTAAAGTTTCACTTGTCTAGTTTCAGTCTGCAGGGCCTTAAGAAAGCACAGCTTAGTTTTCAGTGATTTCTAATCAAGAAAACTGGGAGAAGAAAAGAAAGAAGAAAATTGAAAACAGTATTTTGCAGACTTGTAGCTGGAAAAATATTATTAATAGAGTTTAGTCCAGGCGAGGTGCGGTGGCTCTCGCCTGTAATCCCAGCACTTTGGGAGGCCAAGGTGGGCAGATCACCTGAGGTCGGGAGTTCAAGACCAGCCTGATCAACATGGAGAAACCCCATCTCTACTAAAAATACAAAATTAGTGGGCGTGGGGGCGCATGCCTGTAATCTCAACTACTCGGGAGGCTGAGGCAGGAGAATCACTCCACCTGGGATGTGGAGGGTGCGGTGAGCCAAGATCATGCCATTGCACTCCAGCCTGGGCAACAACAGTGAAAATCCATCTCAAAAAAAAAAAAAAGAAAAGAAAAGAAAAAAAGAATGTAGTCCAAACTGTAGAAAATAATAAAAATTGAAAAACACAGGCAAGACTAGAATCTAATAACATGTGAACTACAGTTTGTTTTGAAACAAACTTCTCTCTCTTCAGTTCCTGTTTTCACTAAAGCCAAATCATAGGATAAATTCATTTGAAAAATAAGTCTTAGTCTTATTATACTTAGCCAGAGTATTTGCATACAGTCAGCAAAAACAATTATTTGCCGTATAGGCTCCTCTTTTCTTTTCTAAAAGAACTCTGCTGGAACTTTATTCCATAAGGAATCTCAAATTTGATTTCAATGCCTTAAGGCGTCCTGTGCCTGCAAGTACCTGTATTAACTTGGTGAATTCCTAACCTTGAGATCCCAAGAAAACCTGGGTCTTTTGGGCCTGTCAGAAGGTGACACTTTTTTTTTTTTTTGAGACGGTGTCCCGCTCTGTCACCCAGGCTAGAGTGCAATGGCACAATCTTGGCTCACTGCAACCTCCGCCTCTTGGGTTCAAGCGATTATCCTGCCTCAGCCTCCTAAATAGGTGGAATTACAGGCGCTAGCTACCATGCTCAGCTAATTTTTTTACTTTTAATAAAGATGAAGTTCCACCATGTTTGTCAGGCTAATCTCGAACTCCTGACCTGGTGATCCTCCCGCCTCAGCCTCCCAAAGTGCTGGGATTACAGGCGTGAGCCATCACGCCCGGCTAAGTGACACTCTTTACTTACCACAGGTCAGGAACCTGTACTGGAACTGAGTAGACAAGGTATGAAGCTAGCATTTGCAAGGGGCCTTTTTTGGCTCTATGTATCAACTTTGATTCCTTAAACGAGTCTGTATGTGAGATGCCATTCCAGTCAAAACCTTGGTAGAATAACCAGTGTCTCCAACTGTGTCCTGTTTAAAAAAAAATAAAATAAAATAAAATAAATAAAACACCAAAAACAGATTCTTATTACTCTTATGCAAATATTTATACTGCATTAAGTTAAGAATACTCAACACTAGGCCAGGCCCAGTGACTCACACCTGTAATCCTAGCACTTTGGGAGGCTGAGGTGGGTGGATCACCTGAGGTCCAGAGTTCGAGACCAGCGTGACCAACATGGAGAAATCCCATCTCTACTAAAAATATAAAAACAAGCCGAGCATGGTGGCACATGCCTGTAATCCCAGCTACTCAGGAGGCTGAGGCAGGAGAATCGCTTGAACCCGGGAGGTGGAGGTTGCAGTGAGCTGAGATCGCGCCATTGCACTGGGCAACAAGAGCAAAACTCCATCTCAAAAAAAAAAGGCGGGCACGGTGGCTCACACCTGTAATACCAGCACTTTGGGAGGCTGAGGCGGGCAGATCATGAGGTCAGGAGATCGAGACCATCCTGGCTAACGCATTGAAACCCCATCTCAGGCCGGGCGCGGTGGCTCAAGCCTGTAATCCCAGCACTTTGGGAGGCCGAGACGGGCGGATCACGAGGTCAGGAGATCAAGACCATCCTGGCTAACACGGTGAAACCCCGTCTCTACTAAAAAATACAAAAAACTAGCCGGGCGAGATGGCGGGCCCCTGTAGTCCCAGCTACTCGGGAGGCTGAGGCAGGAGAATGGCGTAAATCCGGGAGGCGGAGCTTGTAGTGAGCCGAGATCGTGCCACTGCACTCCAGCCTGGGTGACAGAGTGAGACTCCATCTCAAGAGAAAAAAAAAAAAAAAAAAAAGAAAACTCAACACTAGTTTCCAAATTTGGGAGAAATCAGGTAGAGAGAAATATGCCCCCAATATTGTTCATAGGAGTATACTTTACTCAATTGTTAAAAGCTGTAAATTACTCAAAAGAAGTTTTCTTGGCTCTGAAAAATAAAGGACAAACAACGTTTTAAGCAAAAAGTCATAAAAGGATGATTTCAGTCTTCTATTAGTTCAGCTCATGAGTTAACCACTATTTGACTGAAATTAATGAATATTTCAGCTCTCCATGGAAGTCTTGGAAGTTTTTTCTGTAGTGTCATAACCTCCAAAACTTGCATTCAAGATAACTTGCCATACTCCTATGTTCCTATGTTGATTATGAAATCACTTTTTTTTTTTTTGAGACTGATTCTCACTCTGTAGCCCAGGCTGGAGTACAGTGGTATAATCTCAGCTCACTGCAACCTCCACCTCCTGCGCTAAAGTAATTCTCATGCCTCAGCCTCTCAAGTAGCTGGGATTACAGGTACCTGCCACCACGCTAGGCTAATTTGTGTGTGTGTGTGTGTGTGTATTTTTAGTAGATACAGGATTTCACCATGTTGGCCAGGCTGGTCTTGAACTCCTGACCTCAAGTGATCCACCCGTCTCAGCCTCCCAAAGTGCTGGGATTATAGGCGTGAGCCACGGCACCCCAGCCTAATAACTAATTTATTTTATTTTATTATTTTTATTATTTTTGAGATGGAGTTTCACTCTTGTTGCTCAGGCTGGAGTGCAATGGTGTAATCTCAGCTCGCCCCAACCTCTGCCTACCGGGTTCAAGTGATTCTCCTGCCTCAGCCTCCTAAGGGATTATAGGCGTGTGCCACCACGCCTGGCTAATTTCGTATTTTTAGTAAAGACAGAGTTTCTCCATGTTGGTCAGGTTGGTCTTGAACTCCCAACCTCAAATGATCTGCCTGCCTTGGCCTCCCAAAGTGCTGGGATTACAGGCGTGAGCCACTGCGCCGGGTCCCCTGGCCTTCTTTTACCTTGTTTTATACATTCCCTTTAAATAAACTTTGAATTAGACAAAAAATATTTACCTTTTAGGAAGAACACAGTTTCTTTTAGAAAGAATGTTTTCTTGTTATATATATAATATATAATAATATATAAGTATATAATATATAAGTATATAATATATAATATAATATATAAGTATCATTATTATATAAGTATATATATATAATATATAATGTATATTATATACATTATATACTTATATATAATATATATTATACTATATATTATATTATGTTTATATATTATATTATTTTATATTATATTATATATTTATATATTATATTATAATATATATTTATTTAATAGGAACATAATAAATATCTATTATTTAATATGACTTTAAATTCTTAAATTATGACAGGTTTGTCTATAAGATAAGAATTTATTTTATTACATTTTCCTTGAAGGGCCTTGGAGAAAAGGGAAGCCTAAGTAAGGTTTAATTAAGACAAGTCAACAAGCATTGTTTTCATTGAGTGAGGATAAACAATTGAGAAAGCCTTGATGAGACAAAGGGTAGGAAATTGGAGCTTTTTCCTATGTAAGCAAAGAGGCTATCCTTAGACTTGAAATACTCTGGGGAAAGTGTGATTATTTGAAGTAAGCTCTTGGGTTGGGCAGGGGAGTGGTTTCTGGTAGTTTTTTTGTTTTTGTTTTTTTCCCCAAGGCACAGTCTGAAGAGGTCTCGAGAACATGTGACCTTCTGGTGGGTCCTTCAACCTTTGCTATTTACTAGTTTTACAGTGCTGTGGTAAACTTTTTTTTTTTGAGATGGAGTTTCACTCTTGTTGCCCAGGGTGGAGTGCAATGGCACGATCTCGGCTCACTGCAACTTCTGCCTCCTGGGTTCAAGCAATTCTCCTGCCTCAGCCTCCTAAGTAGCTGGGATTATAGGTGTGTGGCACCACACCCGGCTAATTCTTTATTTTTAGTAGAGATGGGGTTACACCATGTTGGTCAGGCTGGTCTCGAACTCCTGACCTCAAGTGATCCACCCGCCTTGGCCTCCCAAATTGCTGGGATTACAGGTGTGAGCCACTGCACCCAGCCTAGATATTATTTTAAAAGTCAGTGTGTCCACAAACCAGCTGAAAGTGTTGGAGTACACAGGTAGCCAGGCATGAGCAGGCAAGAGTGCCCCTGGGAAAGGAGTGTTTAGAAACACAGCCCACTGACAGTCTCCTTGAATATGCTGCCCACTGGCAGTAAGCAAAAAAAACAGCAGTGGACCATGTCTGTATCCCCTGCACCTGGCCTTATGGCCCAGAAGCGGACTTACCAGGCCCTAGACAAATATAACGGAGGTCGGGAATTTTCCCCAGTAATGTGCGTGTGTACTTTAATAATTTTCCCGAGAATATAGCCTTTGATGATTATAATACAAAAAAATAGGCCAGGTGCGGTCACTCACACCTGTAATCCTAGCACTCACCTGAGGTCAGGAGTTTGAGACTAGCCTGGCCAACATGGTGAAACCTCATCTCTACTAAAAACATAAAAATTAAGCCGGGCATGGTGGCAGGCACCCATAATCCCAGCTACTCTGGAGGCTGAGGCAGGAGAATCACTTGAACTCAGGGGGTGGAGGTTGCAGTGAACAGAGATCATGCCACTTCACTCCAGCCTGGTAGAAAGCGAAACTCTGTCTCAAAAAGTAATACATACAAACATACATAAAAATAAGACTGGACATGGTGGCTCATGCCTGTACCAGCACTTTGGGAGGCCGAGGCAGGTGAATCACCTGAATTTAGGAGTTTAAGACTAGCCTGGCCAACATGATGAAGCCTCATCTCTACTAAAACTACAAAAATTAAGCCGGGCGTGGTGGCTGGCGGGCACCCATAATCCCAGCTACTCTGGAGGCTGAGGCAGGAGAATCACTTGAACCCAGGGGACAGAGGTTGCAGCGAGCGGAGATCACGCCACTTCACTGCAGCCTGGTAGAAACAGCGAAACTCTGTCTCAAAAAAAAAAAAAATAACATACATACATACATACATACATACATACATACATAAAAATAAGAGTGGATGTGGTGGCTCATGCCTGTAATCCCAGCACTTTGGAAGGCTGAGGCGGGCGGATCACTTGAGGTCTGGAGTTCCAGACCAGTCTAGCTAACAAAAATTAGCTGGGTGTGGTGGCAGGTGCCTGTAGTCCCAGCTGCTCTGGAGGCTGAGACAGGAGAATCCTTTGAATCCAGGAGGCAGAGGTTGCAGTGAGCTGAGATCACATCACTGCACCCTGGTGACAAGAGTGAGACACAGTCTCAAAATAAATAAATAAATAAAAATAAAAAACTTATCTCCTTTTCCTCAAATATTACCCTAGGAATCAAAAAACCACACACCCCTGAATGGAGACTTGGGGTGCTCATGAGACGTGTGACGTGTGTGCCAGCATGGAGAGTCACAGCACATTCCTGCCCGGAGGACTTCTGGGAACATGCTTATTAGAAATATCCCTGCATGGCCCCTTCATGAATAATCATGTCAGAGTCTCATAAAAAGGCTCTGCCCAGGATGAGCGGGGACAGACTTCTTTTCAGGAGCTCACCCTGTTTCTTCATTCAGGGCAGCTCTTCTTTCTAAGCTCCTGCCTCTTTAAATAAAGGGCACTTACCCTTTAACGCTCTGTGTGTCTCTTGACTGAATTCAAGAAGACCGAGACCCAGAGGACTTCCACGCCCCTCCTGGTAACATCTGCTGCTTTCTACTAGTGGCCTGTGAACTGTTCTTCTGGGTAAGTGCCCAAAAGCTGGTGCCAGATTCTCTGGTTGACGACCTGTGCTTCTTTTGGCACTGAAGAATCTCCTGCCTTAATGCAGTTCTTGCAGCTTTAAGGGGAGGGGTTTCTCCTCTCAGGCTCTGTCCACTAACAACTGCCCCGTACCATTTCCCTTCAGTCACTGTCACTCTGCTCCCTCTGGCTGATTTCTCAACTTACCCTGAGGGGTGACAAGTAGAGGAGGGAGACTTTAAACTCCACACTGAGTAGATCTGAGACACAGTGACCCTCCCTTCAGGAGGCTTGTGAAAGTGGCAGAAAATCCACCCTGGCTGTGCAGTGACTGGGGAGCTGCATATCTTTCAACTAAAACTACCATCCCGTGTTAAGTCGGCTCTTCTACGTGCTGTTCATGGCACTCCATTCCCCTGGACACAACATGTCACCACCGGTGAACAATTCCCCAGGTCACTCTGCTTACTCTTTGCTGTCCCTGCCCTCGCCGATGGGCTTCCTTGAATTCTTCCTTCATGTGCAAGCGCCTTGTGGGGCCTGCTTGTCTGGGACCTGCTGTGTTTGCTTCACTGCCAGGCGCCAGAGGCCTTTGTGCACCTGTGCTGAACTTTACACGTTTTTTTTGAGATGGAGTTCCACTCTTGTCGCTCAGCTGGAGTGTAATGGTGCAAACTTGGATCACTGCAACCTCCGCCTCTGAGCTCAAGCGATTCTCGAACCTCAACCTCACAAGTAGCTGGGATTATAGGTGCAGGTCACCACACCCGGCTAATTTTTGTATTTTTAGTAGAGATGGGGTTTCACCATGTTGGCCATGCTGGTCTCGAACTCCTGACCTCAGGTCATCCACCTACCCTGGCCTCCCAAAGTACTGGGATTACAGGCATGAGCCACTGCACCCGGGTCTAATTTTTTTTTTTTTTTTTGAGATGGAGTCTCACACTTTCACCCATGCTGGAGTGCAGTGGCGCGATCTCAGCTCACTGCAACCTCCGCCTCCCGGGTTCACGCCATTCTCCTGCCTCAGCCTCCCGAGTAGCTGGGACTACAGGCACCTGCCACCATGCCCGGCTAATTTTTTGTATTTTTAGTAGAGACGGGGTTTCACCGTTTCAGCCAGGATGATCTCAATCTCCTGACCTCATGATCTGCCTGCCTTGGCCTCCCAAAGTGCTAGGATTACAGGCATGAGCCACTGCGCCTGGCCTAATTTTTTTTGTTTTTTTTTTTTTTGAGACGGACTCTCGCTCTGTCACCCAGGCTGGAGTGCAATGGCATGATCTCAGCTCACTGCAGCCTCCACCTCCCGGGTTCAAGCAATTCTCCTGCCTCACCCTCCCAAGTAGCTGGGATTACAGGCATGTGCCACCACCCCTAGGTAATTTTTGTATTTTTAGTAGAGATGGGGTTTCACCATGTTGGCCAGGCTGGCCTCAAAATCCTGACTTCAAGTGATCTGCCCACCTCAGCCTCCCAAAGTGCTGGGATTACAGGCACGAGCCATCGCTCCTGGACTAAATTATTTTTGCTGTATGATCTTCCAGGAATCTTTTAGGAGTGGAAGAAGAAATCACATTTTCCTCCATTCCTGTACTCATTTGTATCTATTATCCCAATATTCTTATGCATTAAAGGGACCTTATTACGGAGTCCTTTCTCTGCAGACACCAGCAGGGACATGACTACTGAGCTTCTTGCAGAACCAAGGTCACTGGGAATAGGAGAGAAAAGAGAACTACTCCCATGCCCAACATTCTTCCACCCTTCCTTGCCGAACACAGAGGTGAGGGTGTCACCCCTGCTAGGCATGAATCCTAGGAAATCTAAGAAACTCTTCTGATCAAAAAGAAGCAGAGGGGCCAGGTGCAGTGGCTCCCACCCATAATCCCAGCGGTTTGGGAGGCCGAGGTGGGTGGATCACCTGTGATCAGGAGTTCAAGACCAGCCTGGCCAAAATGGTGAAAACCCGCCTCTATTAAAAATAGGAAAGTTAGCCAGGCACGGTAGTGCACGCCTATAATCCCAGCTATTTGGGAGGCTGAGGCAGGAAAAAGGCTTGAACCTGGGAGGCAGAGTTTGCAGTGAGCTGACATCGCGCCATTGCACTCCAGCCTGGGTGACAGAGCAAGACTCCATCTCAAAAAAAAAAAAAAGAAAAAAAAAGACGCAGGGACAGAAAGTGTGATACACATAAGTACTTGTGGATTCTGGAGTCCCAAGGGGAAGAATGCTTCACCCTTATAGGCAGAGGCATGGAACACCTCACCTATGTCAATGTGTGAGATGCCGCATCTTTGTAAGGCACTGAATAGGTGGAGGGATGTCTCCTTTATCCTACATTTTCTTGTCTTCTCTTTCAGATGGGTAACAAGATCGCCGTACCCCAGAATTCCCCTCTCGGATGCATCCTTCAAAACTGGGATAAGTTTGATCTCCAGACTATAAAACAAAAAAGATTGGTTTTCCTCTGCAATAAAGTTTGGCCAAAATATGACCTAGAAAGGCAGGAAGCCTGGCCAGTGGGGGGAAGCTTAAATATTAATACCATACTCCAGCTTGACCTCTACTGCCGGTGTCACCGTAAATGGTCAGAGGTCCCGTATGTGAAAACCTTCATGATCTTGAGGGAAAACCCCGATTTTTGTAAAGGCTGTGAAACAAATCCCACCCTCTTAGCTATCCTCAGTCGTCCACTCCAGAGCCCTCAACCAGGAGGCCTCAACGATTTCCTGGTCAACCCACCTCAACCTCCTCTTCCTGAGACCAAAGAGAAGGAACAGGCACCCCCAGCTCCCTCCTCCTTGTATCACACTCTTAGCCTTGATGGGTCAGCCTCAACCTATACTAGGCCCCCAGGCCCCCGCTCTGGAATCTGCCCGCTACCAGTGGTGAGCAGACTGACAGGACCAGTCCAAGTCCAGGTCCCCTTTTCCATGCACGACTTGTCCCAAGTTAAGGAAGACCTGGGAAAATTCTCAGAGAATCCGGGAAAATTCCTGGAGGGCTTCCGTAAATTAACCCTCACTTTTGAACTAACCCAGCCCCTCCAGGTTGCCCTAAGGATACGCTCCCAGGGAACTGCTATCAGTGCGGGAAGCCAGGCCACTGGAAGGCAAACTGCCCCATGGGCCAAAGGGGAAAAGCCCTACACGGCCTGTCCCCTCTGCCGTAAGCTCAGCTACTGGAAAGGGAACTGTCCCGAGAGCCAAAAGGCCCCTGAGCCAGACAGCAATTCAATATGGTTTGAGCTGGAAGGGCCCTCTGCTGCGGCCGGCTCCCTGGTCTGACATCATCATCAAAGGGATGGAGCCAAGGGCAACTCTGGACGTAGCAGGTAGGACAATACATTTTCTATTGGATTTGGGAGCAGCCTGCTTGGTGCTGACCCCTTCTCTGGGTAACTTTCCTCTAAATCCTGTCTGGTAATTGGGGTGAATGGCATCCCTACCTCAGAAGATTTACACCTCCTTTAGGTCATCTATTGGACTCATTACTCTTTTCCCATGAGTTCCTGGTAATGTCTGAATGTCCCACCTCCCTTTTGGCAGGGATATACTCTCCAAACCAGGGATATATTTCACATTTACCTGAACTCTAGATATGTAGCTTCCCTTAAAGATCCTTCTTTTCTGAAAGAATCGCCCATGATGTTGGTGAATGATCTTGATCTAAAATGACAAACAAATCTCAAGATGTGGGCCTCTGATAGGCCAAGAAGGCCAACAACTGCAGTCCCTTCCACTTTCCTCATAAAATACAATGCCCCTAAGGCAAGAAGCTGAGGAAGTACTTCAGCCTACTACTGACTGATTCCTTAGGAGTGGCCTGTTAAAGGCCTGTAACTCACCTGTCCCACACCCATCCTGGCTGTCCAAAAGGGCAATGAGGAGTACAGGCTTGTCTCAGACTTAAGAATCATGAACAAAGCTGTCATACCTATTCACTCAGTGATCCCAAACTCATAGATAATCCTGGGGAAATGCCTACCAGTGCAAAGGGGTTCACAGAGTTCTAGATCTTTGAGTACTAGATCTCAAATGTTTTTTTTTCTGCATACCTCTGGACCCCGAGTCTCCATTTTATTTACTATCTTTGAATTAATAGGTGACAAAGGGTTAAATTGCCAACTGACTTGGATGGTCCTGCCTCTGGGTTTTACAGACACTCCACATTTATTTGAGCAAGCTCTAGCTAAGACGTAACTGAACTCTCTCTTGAGGGGACCCACATTTACAATATATTGATGATCTACTCATCCACTCCCCCTCAAAATAACTGGCACAATGACATGCAGTACAGACTTTCAACTTCTTTTGTTTTTTTTTTTTTTGAGATGAACTCTTGCTCTGTCATCCAGACTGGAGTGCAGTGACGTGACCTTGGCTTACTTCAACCCCTGCCTCCTGGGTTCAAGCAATTCTTCTGCCTCAGCTTCCTGAGTAGCTTGGATTACAGACATGTGCCATAATGCTTGGCTAATTTTTGTATTTTTAGTAGAGATGGTGTTTCACCATGTTTGACAAGCTAGTATCAAACTTCTGACCTCAAGTGATCTGCCAGCCTCAGCCTCCCAAAGTGCTAGAATTACAGGTGTGAGCCACCATGCCCAGACTTTCAACTTCTTGGCTAAAAGAGGATACAGAGCTTCCAAACAGAAGGCCCAATTAATCCAACAACAATTAATCTTATTCTTACTCCAGGAAAAGTCAGGCTCTCACCTGAAAAAATACAAGTCATTCAACAAATACCTCACCCTAGCACTCAAATGCAACTTAGAACTTTCCTGGGACTAACAGAAGATTGTAGACTTTGGGTTTTGGAATATGAAGAAATGGCTAAGCCCCTGTATGAATCTCAAAAGGAGGGAATGATAAAGAACCCTTATCATGGGCACCCTCACAAGATCAGGCATTTATCCAACTTAAAATTAGTCTACTACAAGCCCCAGCACTGAGGCTGCCCCAAGTAGACAGACCCTTCCAACTCGATACATTTATATATATATATATATATATATATATATTTTTTTTTTTTTTTTTTTTAAGACAGACTCTCACTCTGTCGCCAGGCTGGAGTGCAGTGTTGTGACCTCGGCTCACTGCAACCTCTGACTCCCTGGTTCAAAAAATTCTCCTGCCACAGCCTCCCGAGTAGCTGGGATTACAGGGACCTGCCACCATCCCCAGCTAATTTCTTGAATTTTTAGTAGAGATAGGGTTTCACCATGCTGGCCAGGATGATCTCGATCTCCCGACCTTGTGGTCTGCTGGCCTCAGCCTCCCAAAGTGCTGGAATTACAGGCATCAACCACCGCACTCGGCGACCCTTCCAACTCTACAAAATGAAAATAGAAGGATAGCAATGGGAGTTTTCATACAGACTCTGGGTCCCACAAGGTGCCTGGTGGGCTATGTCTCTCAAAGGCTTGATGGTGGCCCAAAGATGGCCTCACTGCCTTAAGGCAATAGCTACCACCACTTTCAGTAGAAGAGGCTCCCAAAATCACCATGGGCCAAATCATTGACATCTTTACCTCACATCAGATAGCCACTGTGCTGCAATGAAAAGGCTCACACTGGCTGATGGGCAGCCGACTTTTAAAATGCCAAGATCTTCTGTTAGCGAATCCAAAATCACCATTCAGAGATGTCACGCTCTCAATCCTGCTATCATACTACCCCGTATCCCGAGGATACGAAACCACTTCACTCCTGTTGTAAGTAGAAACCCTGTCTCTACTAAAAATTCAAGAAATTAGCTGGGGATGGTGGCGGGTCCCTGTAATCCCAGCCACTCAGGAGGCTGTGGCAGGAGAATTTTTTGAACTGGGGAGTCAGAGGGTGCAGTGAGCCGAGATCACAACACTGCACTCCAGCTAGAGTCACAAGTCCTCATCAAAACTTGGAGAGATGGGTCACCTGGGTCTCAACTAACTCCCTATGGAAAGGCCCCTTTACTGTCTTACTTTCCACTCAACAGCTATGAACATTTCTGGCATCTCCAGTTGGATACATCAGTCCTGAGTAAAACTGTGGGAAGGTCCTGAAGAACCAACAGGAGAATCGGCAGAATCAGCGCCTGAGCATTCTTGTGAGCCACTGGAGAACTGAAAATTCCTCTTCAAGTGAAAAGATAAGTACAGCCTTCTCTCCTTTCACCCAAAAGGAAGGCCATCTCAGTACTGGGAATCTTGGTTGCGGTGGCATTGGTTATTCTCCTTATTTTGGCCCTCACTTGCATGCCACCCAAAATTCCGACAACAACCTATTTCATCACTAAACACTCCATCATCTAACCATTTAATTATTTTACCTCCTATTTTCACCACTTTCATTCTGCTTTCAGAAAACTTAAGGGAGAATTGGCTGTAACAGGGAAATATCTTTTCCTTTATCTTTATTCCTTCACATACCCCTACTCTCACAAACACAATGGAGTAATAATTCCCTCATCATTTTTTTATAAAATAAATGCTTTGGGAAACCACCTAAGCAACTGTCGGATTTTTCATGGCTTCATAACCGGGTCTTCATCTTACCAATGTATTTTGTTGAGAAGTCTTGCTTTAACCCTAACCTTAGGCTCAGAAGTTCCTGATGGCCGACATAAATCTGCTGTGCTCTTTCGCTTGCTAACTTAGTGCACCAAGTCCCTTGTCTGGGTCTCACTCCACCTTCGAATCAAAGCTACAAGACTTTTGTGTATATGTTCATATGCTCTTCTCTAAACCGAACTTGTTGTCCATGCCCTCAAGGACACTGTGACTGGAATGCCATGTTTGAGGAGGGATTCCCCACTCCCACTATTCGTCCCATGAGGGTTTTCTCAACAGGTTGCCACCCTGTCTTGACTTATTGGTGTCCAGCTGTCGATAAACAAAGGAATGGTAATCAAGACAAGTCACCCCAAAATTGATGGACAGCTTGACGAAGAAAAGAGCTAATAACTTGAAGGGTTCTATATTTGCCTCCCAAGGCACACAGGGCCCCCACTTGGGCCAAGAAATCCTGTCATGGATAAAGGACCTCTATCCCCTATGCAATTCCAACTCAGTGGAAATTCCTCTTAAACAGGTGGTTCAACACTAGCATCCCCCAGTAGACCTGTATCCCTTTTGACTATGTATTTTTATGTAGGCCAATACAAAACAAACTGCACTTTGAGGGAAGTCCTAAGAGAACTTATTTAACCCCTCCTCTTGCAAGCCTTTTTACTTGCATCCAATATATGAAGGAATGTGCTGTGGGACTTTTGAAACCATGAGGAACAGGTGTAACCATTTATAACACCAGCGAACCAAGACAGAAAGGAGCTCTGGGTCTAATATTGGCAGAGATAGGAGTGGCCATAGGACTTATTATTCCATGGGGAGGGTTCGCTGATCATGAAGTCACCCTTGGAAATCTCTCCACACAAATAGGAAACTTGGCTAAGGATATCAGAAATATCATCTCTAAACTCAAGGTCTCCCTATACACTCTAGCAAACATGGTCATGGACAACAGATTGGCCTTAGATTACCTTTTAGCAGAACAGGGTGGGTCTGTGTGGTGATCAATAAGTCTTGTTGCACTTATGTCAATTACAGCGGGCAAACGGAGGAGGGCATAAAAAAGATCTATGACCATGCTACATGGCTCCTTGACTTTAGAACAGGAGGTGTTTCAGCAGGGGCCATTTGAAAGGCTATGAAGCCTGCTCTCCCCTCTCTCAAATGGTTCGTTTCTTTACTCTGATGAGCTACATTTATACTCCTCCTTCTCCTCTTTGGCCCTTGTCGCTTTAATTTACTGATTAAATGTGTCTCTTCCAGGATACAGCAATTTCACATACAGCTCGTAAAAATGGAAAAACATCAGCGAATCATCCCTGGACGCCCCAGCACCTACAAGTACATCTCTCCCTTGGACGTCAGCGGGCAATGATTCCAGGAAACTACGGAGGGGCTCCTTCCCTGACAGAGAGCAAGAGAGGGAGACCCTGATGATTTCTTCGTCCCATGTCAGCAGGAAGTAGTTACAGAAGACCCACGACGTCCTTACACCCAAAGCTTTTCAGGGTCTCCATCTCTTGAGGGGGGAAAATGTTAGTGCAGGCAGGTAGCCAGACATGAGCAGGCAAGAGAGCCCTTGGGAAAGGAATCTTTAGAAATGCAGTCCCTGACGGCCTCCTTGGAGATGCTGCACGCTGAGTCAGCAAAAAGAGGACAGTGGCTACATTGGCTACATCTGGCCTTGGAGCTGGGATTGTTTGGTCCTGAAGGAAACTTATCAGCCCAGCCAGAGATTACCCCTCGAGGTAGGAGCTATTCCCCACTAAGGAGCATGTATACTTCTCTAACAGTTCACCCTAATATACTCATTATAATACTAAAACACACCCCTGTATGTAGATTTCAGATGCTAATGAGTAGGTCACATGTATACTAGCATGTACACTTACAGTGCCTATGTGCCCAGAGGGCTTTCCAAAACATGCTAATAACAGCCCTGCATAGTACTTTCATGAATAATTATGTAACATTCTCATAAAAAGGGTCTGCCCAGTATTAGTAATGGCAGATTCATTCAGGGTGTACTGTTTGCATACGTTAAAGCTCCCATAAAAACTCCTTCTAAGGCACTGGTGCTGGCTCACTCTCCCAAGCAGCCAGTTCTGTCTCTTCTTGATCTCCTGTCTCCTTAAATGAAGGTTACTTAGCCCTTTAACTCCATGTGTCTCCTGACTGAATCCTTTACGTCAGTAAGCCCAAGAACTGAAGAACATTCACACCCCTCCCAGTAACAAAAGGTGTGTAAAGGATTTAGTGTATCAAAACTAGTAAATACAAACTGCACTCAATTATCCAAAAAAATCATACAAGAAATGCTGTTTACTTCATTTTTAAAATACTGGGAAAATATAATTAAAAGCAAAATAATTTTCTGTTGACCCAAAAATCCTCTCTCCACACACACACACACATGCACGCACACACACACGCACACAAGAATCCCAGTTGTTGGGTGGTGAATGCCTCTACCTTAATCAATACCTGTTTTGAAGCTGTCAGCTTCTATTTTCTCATGAAAGATGATGCCACACAATCTAGTCTTTACTTTTTGCCTGGTAGATGAGGAATACAGAATTCCTTAATCTTATCAGAAACATGTAAATTGACTGTTTTTGCATGATATTTACTAAATTTCTTTAGTCATCTACTGTGGACACTTGCCACAATATGAAAGAGAGACCGCTCTTGGGCCAGGCGCAGTGGCTCATGCCTGTAATCCCAGCACTTTGGGAGACTGAGGTAGGTGGATCACAAGGTCAGGAGTTCAAGACCAGCCTGGCCAAGATGGCGAAACCCCGTTTCTACTAAAAATAAAAAAATCAGCTGGGCATGGTGGCAAGCGACTGTAATCCCAGCTACTCAAGAGGCTGGGCAGGGAGTTGCTTAAACCCGGGAGGTGGAGGTTGCAGTGAGATCCAAGATTGTACCACTGCACGCCAGCCTGGGCGACAGGGCAAGACTCCATGTCAAAAAAGAAAAAAAAGGAAAAGCCGGGCACAGTGGCTCATGCCTGTTATCCCAGCACTTTGGGAGGCCGAGGCAGGTGGATCACGAGGTCAGGAGATCGAGACCATCCTGGCCAACATGGTGAAATCCCAACTCTACTAAAAATACAAAAAAATTAGCCAGGTGTGGTGGCGGGCACCTGTAGTCCCAGCTACTTGGGAAGCTGAGGCAGGAGAATGGTGTGAACCCAGGAGGTGGAGCTTGCAGTGAGTCGAGACTGCACTACTGCACTCCAGCCTGGGCGACAGAGCAAGACTCTATCTCAAAAAAAAAAAAAAGAAAAAGAAAAAAGAAATAGAGGAGCCACTCTCTTGTATTATAACTTACACAGACTGAGCTTCTCCTCCAGAACCATAAATATTAATAGCAATACTAATTAAAATATTAATTAATTTTATGTAAGTAGGTGTAGAATAATTCATTATTATTTTCAGCTTTGAAATAGGTAGAAATTACATAGAATGAATTTTTCATTCATTTACTTTAATCATCATGGATTAGAGATGTAGCTATTAAAAGTGCAATTGAGCAGCATTATTCACAATAGCAAAGATATGGAATCAACCCAAATGCCCATCAATAATAGAGTAAAGAAAATGTAGTACATATACACCATGGAATACTATGCAGCCATAAAAAGGAATGAGATCATGTCCTTTTCAGGGATATGGATGAAGCTGGAAGCCATTACATTCAGCAAACTAACACAGGAACAGAAAACAAAACATTGCATGTTCTCACTTATAAGTGGGAGCTAAACAATGAGAACACATAGGCACAGAGACGGAAACAACACACACTAGGACACACTGGAGGGGTGGAAAGAGGGAGAGCACCAGGATAAACAGCTAATGCATGTGGGGCTTAATACCCAGAGGATGGGTTGATAGGTGCAGCAAACCACCATGGCACACGTTTACATATGCGATGAATTGCATGTCCCGCAGATGTATCCCGGAACTTAAATTAAATTACAATAAATAAATACTTTATTCCTTAAAAAAATAAAAGTCCAGGCAGGGCACAGTGGCTCACGCCTGTAATCTCAGCACTTTGGAAGGCTGAGGAGGGCCGATCACAAGGTCAGGAGTTCGAGACCAGCCTGGTCAATATGATGAAACCCTGTCTCTACTAAAAAATCCAAAAATTAGCCAGGTGTGGTGGTGTGCACCTGTAATCTCAGCTACTCAGGAGGCTGAGGCACAAGAACCGCTTGAACCCAGGAGGCAGAGGTTGCAATGAGCCGAGATCACCCCACTGCACTCCAGCCTGGGTGACAGAGCAAGACTCTGTCTCAAAATAATAATAATAATAAAAAATAATAAAAACAAAAGTCCATTTGAATATAACCATATGGGTAGAATAGGCCAGGTGCCCCAGCACTTTGGGAGGCTGAGGCAGCTGGATCACCTGAGGTCAGGAGTTCAAAACCAGCCTAGGCAACATGGCAAAACCCCATCTCTACTAAAAATTTAAAAATTAGCCAGGGATGGTGACAGGTGCCTGTAATCCCAGCCACTTGGAAGGCTGAGGCAGAGGAATTGCTTGAACCCAGGAGGCAGAGGTTGCAGTGAGCTAAGATAGCACCACTGCACTCCAGCGTTGGTGATAGATGGAGATTCCGTCTCAAAATAAATAAATAAATAAAAATGAAGAAGAATAGGCTGGACATGGTGGCTCATGCCTGTAATCCCTGCACTTTGGGAGGCTGAGGCGGGTGGCTCACCTGAGGTCGGGAGTTCAAGATCAGCCTGACCAACATGGAGAAACCCCGTCTCTACTAAAAACACAAAAAATTAGCCAGGCATAGTAGCACATGCCTGTAATACCAGCTACTGGGGAGGCTGAGGCAGGAGAATTGCTTGAACTCCAGAGGTGGAGGGTGCAGTAAGCCGAGATCATGCCATTGCACCCCAGCCTGGGCAACAAGAGTGAAACTCCATCTCAAAAAAAAAAAAAAAGAAGAAGAAGAATATAACCAGGCCAGGCACGGTGGCTCCTGTAATTCCGACACTTTGGGAGTCTGAGGCAGGTGGATCACAAGGTCAGGAGTTTGAGACCAGCATGGTCAACATGGTGAAACCCCGTCTCTACTAAAAGGACAAAAATTAGTCAGGCATGGTGGTAGGTGCCTGTAATCCCAGCTACTTGTGAAGCTGAGGCAAGATAATAACTTGAAACCAGTAAACGGAGTTTGCAGTGAAGTGAGATCGTGCCATTGCCCTCCAGCCTGGGTGAGAGAGTGAGACTCCATCTCAAAAAATAAATAAATAAAAAGAAAAAGAATAAAGGATGAAAAAGAATGAACAAAACCTCCAAGAAATATGACATTATGTAAAGAAACCAAATCTATGACTCACTGGTATCCCTGAAAGTGATGAGGACAGTGAAACCAACTTGGAAAGCATATTTTAGTATATCATTCATGAGCAATTCCCTAACCTAGCTATAGAGGACAACATTCCAATTCAGAAAATGCAGAGAACCCCAGTGAAATACTTCACAAGAATATTATCATCAAGATGTATAACCATCAGATTCTGCAAGGCTGAAATGAAAGGAAAAAAATGAAAGAAAAAAAAAGGAAGCTAGAGAAAAAGGTCAGGCCAGTTACAAAGGGAAGCTTATCAGATGAACAGTGGATCTCTCAGCAAAAACCCTAAGAGTCAGAAAAGGCTAAAGGCCATTATTCAACATTCTTAAAACAAATTTTTTTTTTTTTGAGACAGAGTTTCACTCTTGTTGCCCAGGCTAGAATGCAATGGTGGGATCTCGGCTCACCGCAACCTCTGTCTCCCAGGTTCGAGCCATTCTCCTGCCTCAGCCTCCCAAGTAGTTGGGATTGCAGGCATGCACCACCATGCCTGACTCATTTTGTATTTTTGGTAGGGACAGGGTTTCTCCATGTTGGTCAGGCTGGTCTCAAACTCCCGACCTTAGGTGACCTGCACACCTTGGCCTACCAAAGTGCTGGGCCACAGGCGTGGGCCACCGTGTCTGGCCAAAACAAAGAAATTTTAACCCACAATTTCACATCCAACCAAACTAAGCTTCATAAGTGAGGGAGAAAAAAGATCCTTTCAAACAAGCAAATGCTGTAGGAATACATTACTACCACACCTGCCTTACAGGAGTTCCTAAAGGAAGCACTAACTATGGGAAAAAAAGACTATTGCCAGCCACTACCAAAATACACCAAAATCACTGACACTATACCAGCTATCATTGTGATGATAGGACCAAACCCACACATATCTATACTAACCTTAAATGTAAATGTGCTAAATGCACAATTAAGAGACATGGTGTGGGAAGCTGGATAAAGAACCAAGACCTACTGGTATGCTGTTTTCAAGAGACGCATCTCACATGCAATGACACATATAGGCTCAAAATAGAGGCATGAAGAAAAATCTACCAAGCAAATGGAAAACAGCAGGGATTGTAATCAAAGTTTCTGACAAAACTGATTTTATTTTTATTTATTTATTTATTTATTTATTTTCTGAGATAGAGTCTTGCTCTGGAGTGCAGTGGCACATGCTTGGCTCACTGCAACCTCCACCTCCTGGGTTCAAGCGATTTCCATCTCAGCCTCCCGAGCAGCGGGGTTTACAGGTGCCTGCCACCAAACCTAGCTAATTTTTTATATTTTTAGTACAGATGGGGTTTCACCATGTTAGCCAGGCTGGTCTTGAACTCCTGACCTCAAGTGATCCACCTGCCTTGGCCTCCCAAACTGCTGGGATTACAGGAGTGAGCCACCATGCCCAGCCTCTGACAAACTTTAAACTACAAGAATCAAAGAAGACAAAGGCATTACATAAGGATAAAGGGTTCAATTCAACAAGAAGACCTAGCTATCCTAAACATATATGCACCCAACAGAGGAGCACTGAAAGGCATAAAGCAAGTTCTTAGAGGTCTTCAAATTGATTTCAACTCCCATACAATAATTGTGGGAAACTTTAACACCCCACTGACAATATTAGACAGATCACTGAGATAGAAAATTAACAAAGATATTGAGGACTTGAAGTCAGTACTGAATCAAATGGACCTGATAGATATCTATAGAACTTTTTACTTCCAAACAACAGAATATTCATTGTTCTCCTTGCCATATGGCACATACTCTTAAATCAATCAGGAGGAGGTAAAACCCTTCTCAGCAAAGGTAAAAGAACTGATGTTATAACAATCTCTTGGCCGGGCGCGGTGGCTCAAGCCTGTAATTCCAGCACTTTGGGAGGCCGAGACGGGCGGATCACGAGGTCAGGAGATCGAGACCATCCTGGCTAACATGGTGAAACCCCGTCTCTACTAAAAAATACAAAAAAAACTAGCCGGGCGAGATGGCGGGCGCCTGTAGTCCCAGCTACTCGGGAGGCTGAGGCAGGAGAATGGCGTAAACCCGGGAGATGGAGCTAGCAGTATGATGGGATATGACCACTGCACTCCGGCCTGGGGGACAGAACAGACTCGTCTCTAAAAAAAAAAAAAAAAAGAAAAAAAAAAAAAAAAAAAAAAAAAAAAAAAACAATCTCTTGGACACATTCCATTCAAATTAGAAACTTAGACTAAGAAATTTACTTAAAACCATACAATTATATGGGAATTGAATAACCTGCTCCTGAATGACTTTTGGGTAAATAATAAAATTAAGGCAGAAATCAAGTTCTTTGAAACTAATGAGAACAATGATACAAAATACCAGAATCTCTGGGACACAGCTAAAAAGCGTTAAGAGGAAAATTCACAGCACTAAATGGCCACATCAAAAAAGTTAAAAAGATCTCCAATTAACAAGCTAATATCACAACTAACAGAACTAGAGAACCAAAAGTAAACAAATCCCAATGTTAGCAGAAGACAAGAAATTGCCAAAATCAGAGCTGAACTGGAGGAGATTAAGACACACACACGCTGGGCACGGTGGCTCAAGCCTGTAATCGCAGCACTTTGGGAGGCCGAGATGGGCGGATCACGA
Organism: Rhinopithecus bieti; assembly: GCF_001698545.2. Classification (NCBI taxonomy): domain Eukaryota; kingdom Metazoa; phylum Chordata; class Mammalia; order Primates; family Cercopithecidae; genus Rhinopithecus; species Rhinopithecus bieti. The sequence continues at coordinate 23,502 of NW_016813536.1, read as the reverse complement.
GGTCAGGAGATCGAGACCATCCTGGCTAACACGGTGAAACCCCATCTCTACTAAAAAATACAAAAAATTAGCTGGGCGAGGTGGCAGGCGCCTGTAGTCCCAGCTACTCGGGAGGCTGAGGCAGGAGAATGGCGTGAACCCCGGAGGTGGAGCTTGCAGTGAGCTGAGATCCGGCCACTGCACTCCAGCCTGGGTGACAGAGCGAGACTCCGTCTCAAAAAAAAAAAAAAAAAAAAAAAAAAAAAAAAAAAAAGACACACACACAAAAATTCACAAGGTCAACAAATCCAGAAGGTTGTTTTTGAAAAAATTAATAATATGGATAAACCACTAGCTAGACTAATAAAGAAGAAAAGAGAAGATTCAGATAAACACAATCAGAAACAACAAGGGTGATGTTACCACTGGCCCCACAGTAATACAAAAAATTATCTGAGAATATTATGAACATGTCTTTGCACATAAACTAGAAAATGTAGAAGTAATGAAAAATTATTGGACACATAAACCCTCCCAAGACTGAACCAGGAAGAGATTGAATCCCTGAAGAGACCAACAATGAGCTCTGAAATTGAATCAGTAATAAATAGCCTACCAATTAAAAAAAGCCCAGGACCAGAAAGATTTACAACTGAATTCTACCAGAGCTATACAGAAGAGCTGGTATCATTCCTGCTGAAACTATCCAAAAAAAATTGAGGAGGAGGTACTCCTCCCTAATTCATTCTAGGAGGCCAGCATTATCCTGATGCCAAAACCTGGCAGAGATAAACAAACAAACAAACAAACAAAACAAACCAACAAAAAAACCACTTCAAGCTAATATCCTTGATGAACATTGATGCAAAAATCCTCCACAAAATACCAGCAAACCAAATCCAGTAATACATCAAAAAGTTCATCTAGCTGGGCTCAATGGCTCATGCCTGTTATCCCAGCACTTCGGGAGGCCATGGTGGGTGGATCACGAGGTCAGGAGTTCAAGACCAGCCTGGCCAACATGGTGAAACCCTGTCTCTACTAAAAATACAAACAAATTTAGCCAGGCATGGTGGTGGGTGCCTGTAATCCCAGCTACTTGGGAGGCTGAAGCAGGAGAATCACTTGAACCTGGGAGGCAGAGGTTGCAGTGAGCCAAGATTGCATCACTGCACTCCACCCCAGGTGACAGTGTGAGACTCTATCTCAAAAAAAAATATCATATGGACCCAGAAAGAGAGCCAGAATAGCTAAGGTAATCCTAAGCAAAAATAACAAAGCTGAAGGCATCATGTTACCCCACTTTGAACGATACTGCAGGGCTACAGTAACCAAAACATCATGGCACTGGTACAAAAACAGACACATAGACTGATGGAAGAGAACAGAGAGTCCACATATGAGGCCACACACCTACGACCATCTGACCATCGAAAAAGATGAAAACAAGCAATGGGGAAAAGAGTCACTATTCAAGAAATGATGCCATATGCAGAAAATTGAAGCTGGACCCCTTCCTTACACCATATACAAAAATCCACTCAAGATGGATTAAAGATGCAAATGTAAAACCCAAAATTATAAGCGTTCCAGAGGACAACTTGGGCAATACCATCCTGGACATAGGAACAAAGATTTCATGACAAAGACACCAAAAGCAATAGAAACAAAATCAAAAATTGACAAGTGAGATCTAGTTAAACTTAGGACTTTTAGTACACATTAAAAACAACTGGATCTTGGGTAAACTCACTCACGAACTCACTACCAAGGCAATGGAGCTAAGCCCCCAAAATTTGGGGAAAAGCAAAAGAAACTAACAACAGGGTAAACAGACAACCTACTGAATGGGAGAAGATTTTTGCAAACTGGGCATTTGACAAAGGTCTATGTGATGGTTAATATTAGGTTTCAACTTGATTGAATGATGCCTAGATGGCTGGTAAAGTATTGTTTCTGGGTATGTCTGTGAGGGTGTTGTCAGAGGAGACTGACATTTGACTCAATGGACTGGGCTGGGAAGACCCACCCTCAATGTGGGTCAGCACCATGCAGTCGGCTGCCAGTGAGGCTAGAACAAAGCACCCAGAAGGTGAGATACGCTGGGTTGCTGAGTCTTCTGGCTTTCATCTTTCTCCCACACTGGATGCTTCCTTCCATGTGTCCTGCCTTTGGACATTAGACTTCAGGTTCTTCAGCCTTTGGACTCTTGGAGTTATAGTGCTTTGCCAGGTGCTCTCAGGCCTTTGGCCACAGACTGAGGCTGCATTGTTGGCATCCCTACTTTTGAGGCATTTGAACTTGGTTGGACTGGGCCACTACTGGCTTTCTTCCTCAGCGTGCAGACAGACTATTGTGGAACTTGGCCTTGTGATCGTGTAAGCCAATTCTCCTTAATAAACTCCCTTTCTTATATACATATATCCTATTAGTTCTGTCCCTCTGGAGAACTCCAATACAGATTTTGTATCAGGAGTGGTTCAAGAGGAACAGAATTTTAAAGATGTATTTCTTTAGTTGGTTTTGGGGTCTCTAGAGTTGGCTGTTTAATCGGATTAGACCCCAAAATGCTAAGGAATCTACTTTGAATAGTATGGAGAACACTGGTAGTTATTGGCATAAACTGTTGAGAGTTATGCAAAATAAATGCATTTGCTACTTCTGATTCACCACTCCTGAGAGGTAAGGAATTTAGTGACTCTATACATGATACCTTTGACCATATGTTGAGAACCAAGGAATATAATGAAGTTGGTTGATTGCTCATAAGTTTGCTGGACAAATAGATGAAAGAAAAAAAAATGAGCTCAGGGATTCCATCTCCCAGCACTAGAAGTGCATATTTAGCCTCAAATCTAAGATTGCCCTGGATGGGAATCTAATCTCCTTTAGACAAAGGGCTGAAATTGGGGAAAATCGGACACAAGCTCATATAATGCAAGTGGATGACCTGCAATGAAATGTGAATGTCAGCCTTGTCAGGTGTCTACTGTTAAAGTGAGGCCATTGATTGGAAAATAATGAGAACCTGTAACTTGGAATGAGGATGTGAGGAAGGACCCTGATAAAGCTGGAGGTACTGAGCCCCTAAATTCTAATTTTTTTTTTTTTTTTTTTTTGCCAGAGGAGACAGCCTCCTTACCCTCAGTGGTGGCAACATCCCCTTCCTCACCCAGGTTACCATCAGTCTTTCCACCTTTGTCTGAGGAGATTAACCCTGTACTGGTTGAGGCAATGGCAAGGGTCTACCCTGGGACAGTTGCCAGTTAAGACTATACTGATTCTCCTCAGGACCCACACTCTTTGCTTCTAGACTTGTCACTGGACTCAACTCCCGCAGGTTCCTAGAGGTGAGGTTCAGAGTGTGACCCACGTAGAGGTGTGCTACACTCCAAAAGAACCGCTTGACTTTTCTAATTTATGTAAGTTGGAGAACAGGTATGGGAATGGATATTAAGGACGTGGGGTAATGTTAGAAGGAACATAAAGTTGGCCCAGGCTGAATTTATTCATAGGGGCCTACTAAGCAGAGATTCTGCATTAAAGTTGCAGCTCAGGGAGTTTAAAAAAAAATAAAAGTTCTGGGGCCGGGCGCGGTGGCTCAAGCCTGTAATCCCAGCACTTTGGGAGGCCGAGACGGGCGGATCACGAGGTCAGGAGATCGAGACCATCCTGGCTAACATGGTGAAACCCCATCTCTACTTAAAAAAAATACAAAAAATTAGCTGGGCGAGATGGCGGGCGCCTGCAGTCCCAGCTACTCGGGAGGCTGAGGCGAGAGAATGGTGTAAACCCGGGAGGCGGAGCTTGCAGTGAGCTGAGATCCGGCCACTGCACTCCAGCCTGGGCGACACAGCGAGACTCCGTCTCAAAAAAAAAAAAAAAAAGTTCTAATATTTTATTTGCGTGGTTAACTGAAACACGGATTGAAAGTTGGCCTGCTGTGAGTGAGCTGGAAATGCCTGATTCCCCTTGGTTTAATGAAGAGGATGGGATCCTAAGGCTTAGGGAGACTGGAATGCTAGAATGAATTAGTTAATTTAGACCTACTCATCCCAGTTAGGAGGGCCCAGAAGATATACTCTTTACCAGTACCTTGTGTTGACGAAGATAGTCAAACTCTGTAAAATATTTGAAAAGATTTATTCTGAGCCAAATATGAGTGACCATGGCCCGTGACACAGCCCTCAGGAGGTCCTGAGAACATGTGCCCACGGTGGTTGGGGTACAGCTTGGTTTCATTTTAGGAAGGCACAAGGCATCAATCAAATACATCTAAGAAATACATTGGTTTGGTTTAGAAAGGCGGAACAACACAAAGCGAGGGGTTTCCAGGCTATAGGTAAATTTAAACACTTTCTGGCTGACAAATGGTTGAGGTTATCTGTAGACGTGGGATCGACAGAAAGGAATGTTCAGGTGAAAGCAAAAGGATTGTGGGCCAGGCGCGGTGGCTCACGCCTATAATCCCAGCACTTTGGGAGGCTGAGGTGGGCAGATCATGAAGTCAGGAGTTCAAGAGCAGCCTGACCAACATGGTGAAACCCCGTCTCCACTAAAAATACAAAAATTAGCCAGGTTTGGGGGCGCACGCCTGTAATCCCAGCTACTCAGGAGGCTGGGACAGGAGAATCACTTGAACCAGGGAGGCGGAGGTTGCAGTGAGCCGAGATGGTGCCACTGCACTCCAACCTGGGCAACAGAGCAAGACTCCATCTCACAAAAAAAAAAAAAAACAAGAGCTTAGTCCTCACTTGTGAAATAGATTTGTGAAGGCAGCACCTACATCCTTGAAGAGCTCTGTGACTGACATTCTCTGTATGCTAGATCTACAGTGCACACCAGTCACTCAGCTGAAAAACTTAAAGGCAATGGGAATAACTGGATCTTAAGGAGGCAGGGGCCAAGTAGCCACTCAAATGCCAAAGGAGAGGTGGGCATAGTTAACATAATGAACAGCAGAGGCAAAGTAGCAATCAAAATTGTCTGACTCACTGGGCACGCTGCTGGCTCATGCCAGCGTAAAACCAAAGTAATTCCAGCACTTTGGGAGGCTAAGGCAGGTGGACCATCTGAGGTCAGGAGTTCCAGACCAGCCTGGCCAACATGGTGAAACTTCATCTCTACTAAAAATACCAAAATTAGCCGGGTGTGGTGGCATAGGCCTGTAATCCCAGCTATTCAGGAGGCTGAGGCATGAGAATCGCTTGAACCTAGGAGAGGTTGCAGTGAGCTGAGACTGCGCCACTGTACTCCAACCTGGGTGAGAGAGTGAGACCCTGTCTCAAAAAAAAAAGGCCAGGCATGGTGGCTCACGCCTTAATCCCAGTACTTTGGGAGGTCGAAGCAGACGGATCACCTGAGGTCAGGAGTTCCAGACCATCCTGGCCAACATGGCAAAACCCTGTCTCTACTAAAAATATGAAAATTAGCTGGGCGTGGTGGCAGACGCCTGTAAACCCCGCTACTCAGGAGGCTGAAGCAGAATCGCTTGAGTCTGGGAGGCAGACGTTGCAGCAAGCTGAGATCACAGCATTGCACTCTAGCCTGGGAGACAGAGCGAGACAGGAAAGGAAAGGGGAAAGGAAAGGGGAAAGGAAAAGAAAGGGGAAAGGAAAGGGAAGGAAAGGGGAAAGGGGAAAGGAAAGGAAAAGGGAAAGGGGAAAGGAAAGGGGAAAGGAAAGGAAAGGGGAAAGGAAAGGAAAAGGGAAAGGGGAAAGGAGAAAGGAAAGGAAAGGGGAAAGGAAAGGAAAGGAAAGGGGAAAGGAAAGGGGAAAGGAAAGGAAAGTAAAGGGGAAAGGAAAGGAAAGCAAAGGGGAAAGGGGAAAGGAAAAGGGAAAGAAAAGGAAAGGG
>NW_016813536.1:0-17450 GCF_001698545.2 Rhinopithecus bieti | reverse complement strand
AGGAAAGGAAAGGGGAAAGGAAAGGAAGGGGAAAGGGGAAGGAAAGGAAAGGGTAGAAGGGGAAAGAAAGGAAAAGGGAAAGGGGAAAGGAAAGGAAAGGGGAAAGGGGAAAGGAAAAAGGGAAAGGGAAGGGAAGGGAAGGGAGGGGGAGGGGAAGGGGAAGGGGAAGGGAAGACTGACTCATGTAGAACTCTGTCATTGGCTAATTATGGTGTTCCTAGAAGTGAAAGCGATAAGAAGCCTACTACGTTCTTAATTTGCATAAGCAGAAAACTTCCATGTTGAATGAACAAAAGTCTAATTTGAATTCTAAAAACAGAGAATTATGGCCCCTCAATCAATTTCCAGACTTGAGCCCGTTTACAGACCCAGGAACCTTGAATGAAAAGGAAGCTGGATTTCCTTAAGGATCTCACTGCACAACAATTTATACTGTCAATCTTCCTCCCAGCCTTTTCCAAGGAGACCTCTGGCCTTTTACCAGAGTAAATGTGCACTGGGGAACGTGGAATGATCAGACCTTTTGGGGACTAGTGGACACTGGCTCTGAGCTAACATTGATTCCAGGGGATCCAAAACATCATTTTGGTCCTCAGAGTAGGGGTTTCTGGGAGATCAGACAATTAATGGAGTTTTAGCTCAGGTCTGGTTTACAGTGAGTCCAGGGTGTCCCCAGACTCATCCTGTGGTCATTTCCCCAGTGCCAAAATGCATAATTGGAATAGACATACTTAGCAGCGGGCAGAATGCCCACATTAGCTTGCTGACTAGTAGAGCGAGGGCTATTACGGCGGGAAAAGCCAAACAGAAGCCACTAGAGCTGCCTCCATCTAGAAAACTAGCAAATAAAAAACACCACAGGCTCACACCTGTAATCCCAGCACTTTGGGAGGCCGAGGCAGGTGGATCACCAGGTCAGGAGTTCAAGACCAGCCTGACCAATATGGCAAAACTCCATCTCTACTAAAAATATAAAAATACAGGCTGAGCGCACTGGCTCATGCATGTAATCCCAGCACTTTGGGAGGCCGAGGCAGTCGGATCACCAGATCAGGAGTTCGAGGCCAGCCTGGCCAATATAGCAAAACCCCATCTCTACTAAAAATACAAAAATTAGCTGGGCACAGTGTCACGTGCCTGTAGTCCCAGCTACTTGGGAGGCAGAGGCAGGAGAATCACTTGAATCTGGGAGGTGAAGGTTGGAGTGAGGTGAGATGGCACCACTGCACTCCAGCCTGGGTGACAGAGCAAGACTCCATCTCAAAAAAAAAAAAAAGACAAAAAACCCCACAAAAATTAGCTAGGCGGGGTGGCGCGCCCCTGTAGTCCCAACTACTTGGGAGGCTGAGGCAGAAGAATCGCTTGAACCTGGGAGGCAGAGGTTGCAGTGAGCCGAGGTCGCACCACTGCACTCCAGCCTGGGCAATAGAGCAAGACTAAATCTCAAAAACAAACAAACAAAAACAACAACATCACATCCCTGGAGGGACTGCAGAAATTAGTGCTACCATTAAGGACTTGAAAGATGCAGGGGTGGTGATTCCCACCACATCTCCATTCAGCTCTCTTATTTGGCCTGTGCAGAAGACAGGTGGATCTTGGAGAATGACAGTGGATTATCATAAGCTCAACCGAGTGGTGCCTCCAGTGGCAGCTCCTGTACCAGATGTGGTTTAATTGCTTCAGCAAATTAACACATCTCCTGGTAACTGGTATGCAGCCATTGATTTGGCTAAATGCTTTTTTTTCTTTCCATTCCTGTCCATAAGGCCCACCAGAAGGAATCTGCCTTCAGCTGGCAAGACCAGCAATATACCTTCCCTGTCCTGCCTCGGAGGAATATGGGCTCTCCAGCTTTACGGCATAATTGTTCACAGAGATCCTGATCAGTTCGCCTTCATAAGATATCACACTGCTCCTTTACATTGATGACGTTATGCTGACTGGACCCAGTGAGAAACAAGTAGCAACCACATTGAATTTATTGGTGAGACATTGGTATGCCAGGAGATGAGAAATAAATCTGAGTAAAATTCAGGATCCTTTGCCTCAGTGAAATTTCTAGGGGTCTGGTGGTGGGGGGCCTGTCAAGATATTCCTTTTTTTTTTTTTTTTTAATGGAGTTTTGCTCTTGTTGCCCAGGCTGGAGTGCAATGACTTGATCTCGGCTCAGTGCAACCTCCGCCTCCTGGGTTCAAGTAATTCTCCTGCCTCAGCCTCCCGAGTAGCTGGGATTATAGGCATCTGCCACCATGCCACGCTAATTTTTTGTATTTTTAGTAGAGACAGGGTTTCACAATGTTGGTCTTGAACTCCTGACCTCAGGTGATCCACCCACCTCAGCCTCCCAAAGTGCTGCAATTACACGCGTGAGCCACTGCATCCGGCCAAGATCTTCCTTCTAAGGTGAACGATAAGTTGCTGCATTTGGCCCTTCCTACCACAAAGAAAGAGGCATAACACCTAGTGGGCCTGTTTGGATTTGGAAACAACACATTCCTCATTTGAGTGTGTTACTCCGGCCCATTTATCAAGTGACCCAAAAGGCTGCCAATTTTGAGTGTGGTCCAGAACAGAAGACTCTGCAACAGGTCCAGGCTGTTGTGCAAGCTGCTCTGCCACTGGGCCATATGACCCAGCAGATCCAATGGTACTTGAAGTATCCGTGGCAGAATAGGTATGCTGTTTGGAGCCTCTGTCAGGCCCCTAAAGGTGAATCATAGTGGGGCCTCTGGGATTTTGGAGCAAGGCCCTACCATCCTCTGCAGATAACTACTCACCTTTTGAAAGACAGCTCCCAGTCTGTTACTGGGCCTTGGTAGAGACTGAACATTTGACTATGGGTCACCAAGGTACCATGAGACCTGATCTGCCTATCATGAACTGGGTGCTTTCTGACCCATGGAGCCATAAAGCTGTGCATGCACAGCAGCATTCCATTATTAAATGGCAACGGTATATATGTGATTGGGCTCAAGCAGTTCCTGAAGGCACAAGGAAGTTACACGAGAAAGTGGCTCAAATGGCCAGGCACGGTAGCTCACGCCTATAATCCCAGCACTTTGGGAGGCCGAGGTGGGTGGATCGCTCGAGGTCAGGAGTTTGAGACCAGCCTGGTCAACATGGCGAAACCCCATCTCTACTAAAAATACAAAAATTAGCCAGGTGTGGTGGTGCATGCCTGTAATCACAGCTACTCAGGAGGCTGAGGCAGGAGAATCGCTTGAACCCGAGAGGTGGAGGCTGCAGTGAACCGAGATTGTGCCACTGCACTCCTCCAGCCTGGGCGACAGAGCGAGACTCCGTCTCAAAAAAAAAAGAAAGAAAGAAAAAAGAAAGAGAAAGTGGCTCAAATGCCCATGGTCTCTACTCCTGCCACCTGCCTTCTCTCCCTCAGCCTGCACCAACATTCTCTTTTTTTTTTTTTTTTTTTTTTTTGAGACGGAGTCTCGCTCTGTCGCCCAGGCTGGAGTGCAGTGGCCAGATCTCAGCTCACTGCAAGCTCCGCCTCCTGAGTTCACGCCATTCTCCTGCCTCAGCCTCCCGAGTAGCTGGGACTACAGGCGCCCGCCACCTCGCCCGGCTAGTTTTTTGTATTTTAGTAGAGACGGGGTTTCACCGTGTTAGCCAGGATGGTCTTGATCTCCTGACCTCGTGATCCGCCCGTCTCGGCCTCCCAAAGTGCTGGGATTACAGGCTTGAGCCACCGCGCCCGGCCTGCACCAACATTCTCATGGGGAGTTCCCTATGATCAGTTAACATAGCAAAAGAAGACTAGGGCCCAGTTTACAGATGGTTCTGCATGATATGAAGGTATCAACTGAAAGCAGACAGCTGCAGCACTTTCTAGGACATCCCTGAAGAATAGTGGTGAAGGGAAATCTTCCCAGTGGGCAGAACTTTGAGCGGCACACCTGGTTGCGCACTTTGGTTGGAAGGAGAAATGGCCAGATGTGTGATTATATACTGACTCATGAGCTGTAGCTAATGGTTTGGCTGGATGGTCAGGGGCTTGGAAGATGACTGGAAAATTGGTGACAGAAAACTTTGGAGAAGGGGCATGTGGATGGACCCAAGTGGTCAAAAACAGTGAAGATATTTGTGTCCCTAAACAATCCCTGCTCCCCAGTAGCACTGAAACCACAAGGCCCACACCCCATCTCCAATCTATGTCTGGGTATCAGCCCTTCCCAGGACCATGCCCAGCGGAGCCTCTTCATGTCACTAGGTCATGCACGACGGAATCTAAGTGAGATGAGAGGGACCGAGGGAAGGCATACGTGAGTGAGCAAACATGTCAGGCAGGATGTTTCAAAGATTTGCAACTTCAAAGAATGACATTTTGTTACAGTAGGTAGCTCATATGGTATGAGCAGGAGAGGGCTCCCCCTCCCCGTACACACACATCAGGAATGAGCCAGGCAACCATCAGGTGATGGTCAGGTGGTTGTTAACTGTCTCTCTAAAATAATAATTAGTCATAGCCAGCACCAGGGAAAGGCATAGATAGAAAACACCTGAAACGTGATCAGCCCCTTCCCATGAGATCTCAGGAGTTCGGCGAGTGAACTAAAGCATGTGCATGTGGACAGCCCACCCCAAGGGAAGAACAGCCCACCCCAAGGAAGCAAGACCCCGGAAGTATGCCAACGTATACAACCCTAAGTCAAAAGGTCAAACTGCACACTCGCCTTTCAAGTCATCCACTTGGCCCTCTTCCAAGTGCACTTTCCTTCCTTTTATTTCTGCTCTAAAGCTTTTGCTTTTTCTTTCTTTCTTTTTTTTTTTTTTTCCTGAGTCGAAGTCTTGCTTTGTTGCCCAGGCTGGAGTGCAGTGGCATGACCTCGGCTCACCACAACCTCCACCTCCAGGGTTCAAGCGATTCTCCTGCCTCAGCCTCCTGAGTAGCTGGGACTACAGGCGGGCACCACCACGCTCGGCTAATTTTTGTATTTTTAGTAGAGATGAGTTTCCACCATCTTAGCCAGGCTGGTCTTGAGCTCCTGACCTCAGGTGATCCACCTGCCTTGGCTTCCCAAAGTGCTGGGATTACAGGCTTGAGCCACCACGCCCAGAAAAAAATTTCATATGTGTTATATTATAAACAGAGAAATCAATATGTCACAACTTAGTCAATTTATCCTATCAATCCCCTCTTTGTTCACTATTCTGTGTTTCCCTCCCTTATTCCATACATCTCTCTCATTCTCATCTTCTCTAACTCTTGGGTTCTTTTCTGTTTCCCCCTGGGTTTCTGCTCCTCATTTTGAGCTTCTCTCCTCTCTTGCTGTTTCTCTCCTTCTTCCCACTATTCCATCTTTTCCACCTGTTCTGCTCCAGTCTTGCAACTTGTTTCACCTCCTGTCCCTCTTTCTCCCCAATCACTGGATTGTCCCCAGTGTCCATACATTTCTGCCTCTGTCTTCCCCCATCTCTACTTCCCCTGTTAAACTCCCTCTTCCCTGTTTATGCCCCCTTGTCCTCAGTCTCTAGCACCCTCAGATCCCTAGCCTTTTTTTTTTTTTTTTTTTTGAGACGGAGTCTTGCTCTGTCACCCAGGCTGGAGTGCAGTGGTGCGATCTCGGCTCACTGCAAGCTCCGCCTCCCGGGTTCACGCCATTCTCCTGCCTCAGCCTCCTGAGTAGCTGGGACTACAGGCGCCCGCCACCGCGCCCGGCTAATTTTTTTTTTTTTTGTATTTTTACTAGAGATGGGGTTTCACCATGGTCTCGATCTCCTGACCTTGTGATCTGCCCGCCTCGGCCTCCCAAAGTGCTGGGATTACAGGCGTGAGCCACCGCGCCCGGCCAGATCCCTAGGCTTACACTGAGGTCTATGAGCCATTCTGAGTTAATTTATGCACAAAATGTGAGGTTTTTAGCTGGATTTTTTTCTTTTTTTCCATTTGCATGTCCAGTTGTTCCAGCACCAAAACTCAAAGAGAAACAGACAATCTGAACAGACTTATAGCTTTTAATGAATTTGAACCAATAATCCCTGAGAACCCTGCTGTGGTTCTCCCTCCGCTCTCCTTGTCACCAGCTGCCCCTTCTTGCTGTCCCAGCACCACGCTGCTGCCTGCCGCCTGCCGCGGCTCCAAATCCCTCCTCCTCTCCCTCACTCTCTGTCTGAGGAGCCTCCCCTCTGCTGCCCCTCTCCCTACTTTGCTGTCCTTCATCTTTCTGGACATGGAGCTTTTCTCTACATTTCTCCAGTTGTTTCCCCATCCTGTTACTTTCTCAGCTCCTTCTTTCACTCTTCCTGTCTCTTTGTGAATCCCCCATGCAACCTCCATTTTGCATCTGTTTATGGGTTTCCCTCATTCTCTGTCTCAGTTTGTCTACGTCTCTTGTAGTCCCTGCTTCCAGATCCCCTTGGCCCACACATTCACAGGAGGGTTTGCATTAAGACGCCTGCATCCCGCAGGAGCACATTTTTCAGGGGGTGGAGCTGGGAAGGCAAGAACACCGGGTTGTCACAGGACAGGCCCCGGGCACTCCCTAACGCGGGCTAAGGGGAAGCGGTGACTGCAAACGAAAGTCCTGGGGAGCAGCAGGGCCTAGCATGAGTTGGAGGTAGGGGGCGACGGCGCCTTAGGACAGGGGTGGGGTGTGCAGGAAACCACCAGGCAGAGGACGCGGCCTCCCTGGGCTGCGGGGCCGACGAGGGCGAGGCTGGGAGGCGCCCAGGATGCGACTCCACCTCGCGGGTAAGGACTTGAAAAAGTGCAGAGCAGGAGGAGGTGTCAGTAAAGAGTTTCGAAAGGAAAATTTTAAGGAAATAATATGTCTACATGACCTGAAGGCAGAAACACCGGCGACGGAACCAGCCTCAGAATGATTTTACCCCAAATCATTGACACGACCCCAAGAGTCTCACAGCGATGTGTGACTTACTAGCAGTGAGGGGAGCGGTATGAGAATTTTCAGGGGTGTACGAACCTCCAAATCCGGGGTATGGAGGTGAGAGAACTGCGAAGCCCAAGTTTAATCTTAATAACAAACGGAAATCCACGCGCCGCCATAAAAGGTTCACTCCGCGCGATCTGTTTCCGGGTCTGCAGGAAACTAAGCGCGCGGAGCGGAAGCCTGGGCGGGTCCCGCGAGCGACAGCTTGGTGAGGGAAGAAGGAAGGGGGCGGGGCCTCCGCGGAGGAGCTGGGCCTGTGCTTTCCTCTTCTGGCTCCCATGGCATCTCTATTTTCCGGGTTTAGGAGGCAACATTTACCAGTGAGGCTGAAGCAACTCAGCAGGATCTCCCTGGGGCAGGGCAAACTGTTGGTGATTGGATCCAGGAAAATTCCTGCTATCGAAATTAAGTTTAGCAACTTAATTTAAAAGCCCTGGAATTGTCTGTGAAGGGGATGTAAACTGCAATGTGAAATGCAGACTCTGCATGGGGTAATGGTGCAATCCCATGCTGATGTCCCACAAAACAAAATAGAAATCCTTTTTTTCTAATCTCCATTTACTCCAGAGAGTCAACCTTGTACTCGTTTCCAAAGACTTTCTTTTCTTTTCTTTTCTTTTGAAATGGAGTTCCAAATCCGTCAGCCTCGACCTCCCAAAGTGCTGGGATTACAGGCATGAGCCACTGGGCCCGGCGTCCAGAGACTTTCATAGAGACAACACCTGGGGTGTAAGCATGGAAAGCTAGGTCTGTCATCACCCTGGATTCATCTTGCCTCTGCCCAGAAGAGACAGTGCACTGAAAACAGGAGGGTTTTGCAGCAAAGAGTTTAATTATTGCAGGGCTAGCCAAGTGGAACAAGTTGGGAGACAGGGAAGTTAGTTCTCAAATCTGTCACCCGAAAAGTTGGGAGGCTAGGGTTTTCAGGATAATTCAGAGAGCAAGGGGCTAGGGAATTGGTGTGGCTCATTAGTTGTGGAGAAAATCATAGGAGGGTTCAAAACAGGTCTCCTGGAGCTGAGTCAGTTTCTGGGTGAAGGTCACAGGACCGGGTGGTGCCAGTTCTCTGGTACCAGTGAAGAAGATGTCCAGGTGGCCTGAGTGACTCTGCCCAATTGTAAAAGTCTGAAAAATACCTCAAAGACCAATCTTAGGTTTTCAAAATAGTAATGTTATCTACAGGAGCAGCTGAGAAATTACGAATCACTGGTTATTGTTTCTGTCTACATTTTAGCAGAATTCAGTTACCTCCCATAATCCTAACATTGTAGCCTTTCATTAGTCTTAGAAAGTTGGTTTCAGTCACCTGAGAGGGTCACTTTGGGGAGGGACTAGTATCATCCTTTCTTCAAAGTCATAACTATAAACTGAATTCCACCCATAGTTAGCTGGGCCAATGCCCAGTAATGAGCAAACATAGCTTGTTTGTTAGAAGCAACAATTAGGTTAGATTTCTCTATCATGAGTTTTTGCAAAGGCAGTTTCAGGTTCAGTGATAAGTTATATCACCAATTTTTGCTTTAAATAATAAGCAATGGCCAGGTACGGTGGCTCATGCCTGTAATCCCAGCACTTTGGGAGGCTGAGGCGGGTGGGTCACCTGAGGTCAGGAGATCAGGTTGCAGTTAGCTGAGATAGGACCACTGTACTCCTGCCTGGGTGACCGAGTGAGACTCTGTCTCAAAATTTAAAAATAAAATAAAATAGGAATATATGAAAGATATACATCGATTTGGTCTGGAAAGTCACACACCTCAATCAGGGAGGAAGCTTCTAGGTCGTAGGTAGATAACAGACAAACTGTTGCATTCTTTTGGAGTTTCTGATTAGGCTTTCACTGAATTTGTGATTTATAGGAATAGTCACTTATGCCTTAGTCTGGCTTAGTGAAACAATAAGACAAAGGGAAAAATCAGATATGCATTTGTGTCACGTGAGCAGAGGGATGACATTGCGTTCTGTCTGTCCTTTGTCCACAAGGAATTTCCTTGTAGGTAAATTTTGAGGAAGGTATGTAGCTTTTAAAAATCTTTGTAGCTATCTTATTTAGGAATAAGGAATAAAATGGGAGGCACATTTGCCTGACATAGTTCCCAGCTTGACTTTTCCCTTGGCTAAGTGATTTTGGGGTCCAAGATTTATTTTCCTATTATACCTCCTTGTAATATCATTATAAGAGAAATGCAAATTAATATGGATTTTTTCAAACAAGTTAAATTAGGAACTACTTTGTGTGTGTGTGTGTGTGTGTGTGTGTGTGTGTGTGTGTCAGAATCTCATTCTGCCACCCAGACTGGAGTGCAGTGGCATGATCATGGCTCATTGCAGCTTCAACCTCCCCATGCTCAGGTGATCCTCTCACCTCAGCCTCCTGGTAGCTGGGACTACAGGCATGTACCATCATGCCTGGCTAATTTTTGTATTTTTTGTAGAGACAGGATTTTGCCATGTTGCCCAGGCCAGTCTCAAACTCCTGGTCTCAAGTGATCCTCCCACCTCAGCCTGCCGAAATGCCAGGATTACAGGCATGAGCCACTGAGCCCATCCAGGAAGTACTTTCATCTCTTGAGTATATATTATAGCCTGTGTCACAAGAAAAAAAAAAAAAAGAGAGAATGCACATATTATAACACAGATGGAACAATGAAAATATTTACTACTATCAAAAAACAAATTTGGACATTGGTTAGAAGAGATTCTATTCAAAAAGTATATTGTGGTAGGGAGAATGCTCCAACCACAAGATCTGCAAATGTTTGAGTTACAAGAAACGGGCTTTTCTTTTCTCTAAAGAAGGAAGCAAGGCTAGAAGTCACCAGGTATGGGGCAGAGGATAAGCATCTGTTGTGACCTACTCAGGGAATTTTTTTTTTTTTTTTTGAGACAGTCTCATTCTGTCGCCCAGGTGGGAGTGCAGTATCACGATCTCAGCTCACTGCAACCTCTGTCTCCTGGGTTCAAGCTATTCTCCTCCCTCGGCCTCCCAAATAGCTGAAACTATGGGTACGTGCCACCACGCCCAGCTCATTTTTGTATCTTTAGTAGAGACAGAATTTCACCATGTTGGCCAGGATGGTCTCAATCTCTTGAACTCATGATCCACCCACCTTGGCCTCCCAAAGTGCCAAGATTACAGGCATGAGCCACCGCACCCGGCTCAGGGAATGTTTTATCCTAAGGTCAGCCTACTCTTGGGAGCGGATATTAAGGAGGAGAAGTTGTTCTAAATCACAGTGGCCAAGCGTGATTAAGGAGGAGAGGCTGTTCTGAATTTCAGTGTCCAAGAGTGACCCAATAGTCAGAGACCTTGAAGTAAGAGAGAAGCCTAAATAAGATTTGATTAAGTCAAGTAAACAAGCATTGTTCCCACTGATCAATGTGGATAAACAATTGAGTAATCCTTGGTGAGACAAAGGGTGGGAAATTGGAGCTTTTTCCTATGTAAGCAAAGAAGGTATCATTAGACTTGAAGTACTCTGGGGAAAGTGGGGTTATTTGAACTAAGTTTTTGGGTTGGGCAGGGGAGTGGTTTCTGGTAGGTTTTTTTGTTTTTTGTTATTTTTTCCCCAAGGCACAGTCTGAAGAGGTCTCGAGAACATGTGACCTTCTGGTGGGTCCTTCAACCTTTGCTATTTACTAGTTTTACAGTGCTGTGGTAAACTTCAACATTGTCATCACATATTATATCAAACAA
Source organism: Rhinopithecus bieti (assembly GCF_001698545.2). Taxonomy (NCBI): domain Eukaryota; kingdom Metazoa; phylum Chordata; class Mammalia; order Primates; family Cercopithecidae; genus Rhinopithecus; species Rhinopithecus bieti. The sequence continues at coordinate 6,848 of NW_016813536.1, read as the reverse complement.
AGATTTTAAAAAATAATAAATACACGTCTTCTACTTGAAAAACAGAACTCAAATAGTAAGAACAACAGCAGACTGCTCCTTACCTCAGTTTTTGAATGACATTGAAGGGTCCTCAGTGTACATTCCGGCTGTGTGATATTCATTTCTATCCCATGCAAGACACTGATTGGTTCTTGTTGGAAGATACCGCGCTACATTTCCAACTTCAAGGGTCTCTGCAACTGTTGAATGAAGCAGAAAGCTAGGGTCATATTAAGGAAAATAGTGTCCCCTTATACATTTTTCTGCTGATCATGGGAAAATGTATTCTCACAGCTTCAAGAATTCTTTGGTCATAATTTGACAATAAAAACACTAATTTATATGTCAGATCCATGTCACATTCTCATATTCATCTAAATTTCCTTGACATCCTTTTTGGTACCAGCTGAGCCCTGATGAAGGAAGGTAATTCAGAAACATTTTCTCTCGTGATCAGAGAAATAACCTAATGAGAATAAACTTTTTTTGATTGGTTTTTTTTGTTTTTTGTTTGTTTTTGAGACAGGGTCTCTCTCTGTCCCCCAGGCTGGAGTGCAGTGGCATGATCACAGCTCACTGTACCCTCCACCTCCTGGGCTCAAGCTGTCCTCCCAGCTCAGCCTCCTCAGTAGCTGGGACTACGGGGTCACGACACTATGCCCAGCTAATTTTTTTGTATTTTTTGTAGAGATGGGGTTTTGTCATGTTGCCTAGGCTGGTCCCAAGCTTCTGAACTCAAGTGATCCTCCTGTGTCAGCCTCCCACTGTGCTGGGATTACAGGTGTGCACCACCATGCCCAGCCGAAAATAAAATTAAGGTGAAGAAAGTTGTTCTCTGTGACCTCAGGGGAAAAGCTTTAGGTAAATTTGCATTCAGATTGCTTATAGAAGAAACATACAGATGTGGATGAACTAGATACTACTTTAAAAGTCTTTCTAGCACCAGGCGCAGTGGCGCACGCCTGTAATTCCATCACTTAAGGAGGCCGAGGCGAGTGGATCACGAGGTCAGGAGACCAAGACCATCCTGGCCAATGTGGTGAAACCCAGTCTCTACTAAAAATACAAAAATTAATTGGGCATGGTGGCATGTGGCTGTAATCCCAGCTACTCGGGAGGCTGAGGCAGGAGAATCACTTGAACCAGGGAGTTGGCGGTTGCAGTGAGCCGAGATCACGCCACTGCACTCCAGCCTGGGCGACAGAGCGAGATACCATCTCAATCAATCAATCAATCAATCCTTTCTGTCCACAAACCAGCTGTTGGAGTAGGTAGGTAGCCAGGCATGAGCAGTTAAGGAAAGGAATCTTTAGAAACAGAGCCCACTGACAATCCCCTTGTGACAGCAAAAGCAGGACAGTGGTTACATTGCCTACACTTGTCCTTGTGGCTGGGCTTGTCTGGCCCAGGAAAAGAATTATCAGACCCTAGCCAGAAATAACCCAGCTAGCGGATTTTCCCTATTAAGAAGCATGCACACTCCTCTAATAATTCACCCTAGAATGGCCTTTTGTTCATTATAATACTAAGAAACACATCCTCCTTTTTTCAAATATGATTCTAGAAAAAAATAAATAAAAGCCACACCCCTGGGTGGAGATTTGAGATGCTAATGACACATGTGATGTGTGCACTAGCATGGACAGTCACAGCACATTCCTGCCCAGAGGACTTCCCGGAACATGCTTACTAATAATGCCTGTGCACGGCCCCTTCATGAATAATCATGTCAGGTTCTCATTAAAAGGGTCAGGCCAGCATTAGTAAGGACAGACTCCTTCTTTTCAGGAGCCCACCCAGTTCTGTTGTTCAAGGTGTCTCTTCTTTCTGAGATCCAATCTCTTTAAATGAAGGGCATTTACCCTTTAACTCTTTCTGCACATCTCTTGACTGAATCCAAGAAGACCAAGAACCAGAGGACTTCCACACGCCTCCAGGTAATATCTGGTGTTTTCACCTGGTTCCCTGGTTACCTGACGTGGTTAGCAAGGTAAGTGCCCAAAAGCTGGTGCCAGATTCTCCGGTTGACGACCTGTGCTTCTTTTGGCACTGAAGAACCTCCTGCCCTAATGCAGTTCTTGCAGCTTTAAGGGGAGGGGTTTCTCCTTTCAGGCTCTGTTCACTAACAACTGCCCCATACCATTTCCCTTCAGCTACTGTGACTCTGCTCCCTCTGGCTGATTTCTCAGCTTACCCTGAGGGGTGATAAGCAGAGGAGGGAGGACTTTAAACTCCACATTGAGTAGATCTGAGACACATGGTGACCATTCCTGCAGGAGGCTTAAAAAGGTGGCAGGGAATATGCCTAGCTGTGCAATGACTGGGGAGTTTCATATGTTTTTTTTTTTTTTTTTTTTTGGCGGGGGGACAGAGTCTCACTCTGTCACCCAGCCTGCAGTGCAGTGGCGTGATCTTAGCTCACTGCAACCTCCGCCTCCCAGATTCAAGCGATTCTTCTGCCTCAGACTCCAGAGTAGCTGGGACTACAGGCGTGTGCCACCATGCCCAGCTAATTTTTGTATTTTTAGTAGAGATGGGGTATCACCATGGCCAGGCTGATCTCGAGCTCCTGGCCTCGTGATCTGCCTGCCTCTGCCTCCCAAAGTGCTGGGATTACAGGCGTGAGCCACGGCGCCTGGACCATATCTTTTTTTTTTTTTTTTTTTTTTTTTTGAGACGGAGTCTTGCTCTGTCGCCCAGGCTGGAGTACAGTGGCGCAATCTGGGCTCACTGCGAGCACACACCATTCTCCTGCCTCAGCCTCCCGAGCAGCTGGGACTACAGGTGCCTGCCACCAGGCCTGGCTAATTTTTTGTATTTTTAGTAGAGACGGGGTTTCCCCGTGTTAGCCAGGATGGTCTTGATCTCCTGACCTCGTGATCCACCCGCCTCAGCCTCCCAAAGTGCTGGGATTACAGGCATGAGCCACTGCGCCTGGCCCTGGACCATATCTTTTAACTAAAACTACAGTCCTGTGTTAAGTCAGCTCTTACACTTGCTGTTCATGGCTGTTCAATCCCCTGAACACAATATGCCCCCACCGGCGCTTAATCTCCCAGGTCACCCTGCTTATTCTTTGCTGTCCCTCTCCTTGCCGCCGGGATTTCATGAATTCTTCCTTTGGGTGCAAGACCCTTGCAGGGCCTGCTCATCCAGGACCTGCTGCGTTTGCTTCACTGCCAGGCTCCAGAGTCCTTTGCGGGCCTATGCTGATGTTTATACTTCTTTCCTCAGAAATGAGACTCAGCTTGGTCCTTTCTCTTGCCTCCTTTTTCACTGGAGGGACCAGCACTGGCAGGATGCTTAAAGAAATCCCTCATCTTGGCCAGATGCAGTGGCTCACGCCTGTAATCCCAGCACTCTGAGAGGTTGAGGACGGTGGATCACCTGAGGGCAGGAGTTCAAGACCAGCCTGACCAACATGGTGAAACCCCATGTCTACTAAACATACAAAAATTAGCTGGGCGTGGTGGCACACGCTTGTAATCCCAGCTACTTGGGAGGCTGAGGCAGGAGAATCGCTTGAACGCGGGAGGCGGACGTTGCAGTGAGCCGAGATCGCGCCATTGCACTCCAGCCTTGGCAACAAGAGCAAAACTCTGTCTCAAAAAAAAAAGAAATTCCTCATTTATTATTGGGTCCGTGTCCACCCAACTACTCTTCAAAAATGCCTCATTCTGTGACTTCTCAACTGAACTGCCTGGCTCCTTCAGAGGGTCACCTGTGACCACTTCCTTACTCCCTAGTTTCTGTGTACAACCAGGGTTTCCTATGCGGACTTCTTTCTTCACCTCATTAGGCCATTGGAACAGACCCATGAAGTACTCAGGTCCTTTTTGCTTTTTGTTGAATAAGCTGATGGAAAATGCTTCTCACATTCCCCTTGCTGTTTATGTGATCATATAATGGACCTAAAAAACCAGAATCAACAGCCTAGTTCACTAACTCTGAGCCCCAAGGAGCTTCCATGCTTTTTAAGCATTTTTTTTCTGTATAATCCCCGAGGAACCTTTGAAGAGTGGGGAAAGATATCACATCTTTTCCGTTCCTGTAATCATTAGTATTAGCCCAATATCATCATGTATTAAGAAGACCTAGGCTGGGCTCATTGGCTCACGCCTGTAATCCCAGAACTTTGGGAGGCCAAGGTGGGCGGATCACCCGAGGTCATGAGTTCGAGACCAGCCTGACCAACATGGAGAAACCCCGTATCAGCCAGGCGCGGTGGCTGACGCCTATAATTCCAGCACTTTGGGAGGCCGAGGTGGGTGGATCACGAGGTCAGGAGTTTGAGACCAGCCTGGCCAATATGGTGGAACCCTGTCTCTACTTAAAAATTAGCCAGGCCTGGTGGCGTGCATCTGTAATCCCAGCTACTCGGGAGGCTGAGGCAGAAGAATCGCTTGAACCCTGGAGACGGAGGTTGCAGTGAGCTGAGATCGTGCCACTGCACTCCAGCCTGGGTGACAAAGTGAGACTCCATCTCAAAAAAAAGAAAAGAAAAGAAAAAGAAAGAAACCCATCTCTATTAAAAATACAAAAATAGCTGGGCATGGTGGTGAACACTAGTAACTCCAGTTACTCAGGAGGCTGAGGCAGAAGAATCACTTGAACCCAGGAGGCAGAGGTTACCATGAGCCAAGATAGTGCCATTGCACGCCAGCCTGGGCAACAAGAGTGAAACTGTCTCAAAAAAAAAAAAAAAAAAAAAAAGGACCTTGGAAGTCCCTTCTCTGCATACTCCAGAGGGTCACCTGTGACCACTTCCTTACTCCCTAGTTTCTCTGTACAACCAGGGTTTCCTATGCGGGCTTCTTTCTTCACCTCATTAGGCCATTGTAACAGACCCATGAAGTACTCAGGTCCTTTTTGCTTTTTGTTGAATAAGCTGATGGAAAATGCTTCTCACATTCCAGTAGGGGCACAACTACTGGGCTTCCTGCAGAACCAGGGTCACTGGGAACATGAGAGAAGAGAAGAGAACTACTCTCATGGCAGACATTCTTCCACCCTTCCTTACCCAACAGGGAAGTGTGGAAGGCATCACTGCTGGGTATCAATCCCAGGAAGTCTAAGAAATCCTTCTAAGCAAAACAATAGGAAGGAATGCAAACGGCAGAGCACACGGTAGGGCTAATTCCAGAGCTCGACAGTGAAGGACACTTCACCCTTGCAGGGAGAGGCATGAGACACCTCATTTAGGTCAAGGTATGGAATGCCTGACCTTCATGAGTCACCAAATAGGTAAAGGGATGCTTCCTCTATCTTGCATTCTCCCTTGTCTTCTCTTTCAGATGGGTAATCAGGTCTTTATATCCTAGGGTTCCCCTCCTGGGTCCCCTTGGAATCTGGGATAAGGTTGATCCCCAGATTGTAAAACAAAACAGACTGATTTTCCTTTGCAATATACTTTGCTCAAAATATGAACCAGAAGGGCAGGAACCTGGTCAAAGGTGGAGAGCTTAAATGTTAATACCATGTTCCAGCTTGACCTTTACTGCCAATGCCAACACAAATGGTCAGAGGTCCCTTATGTGAAAATCTTCATGATTGGCTGGGCGCGGTGGCTCAAGCCTGTAATCCCAGCACTTTGGGAGGCCGAGACGGGTGGATCACGAGGTCAGGAGATCGAGACCATCCTGGCTAACCCAGTGAAACCCCGTCTCTACTAAAAAATACAAAAAAAAAAAAAAAAAAAACCCTAGCCGGGCGAGGTGGCGGGCGCCTGTAGTCCCAGCTACTCAGGAGGCTGAGGCAGGAGAATGGCGGGAACCCGGGAGGCAGAGCTTGCAGTGAGCTGAGATCCGGCCACTGCACTCCAGTCTGGGAGACAGAGCGAGTCTCCGTCTCAACAAAAAATAAAGAAAGAAAATAAAGAAAATCTTCATGATCTCATGGGAAAACCCCGATTTTTGTAAAGGCTGCAAAACAAGCTCAAAAAACAAAACAAAAATAAAAAAAAAAAAAGAAAAGAAAAAAGAAAAAGAAAACAGCCAAGTGCAGGGGCTCACGCCTGTAATCCCAACACTTTGGGAGGCCAAGGTAGGCCAATCACCTGTGGTCAGGAGTTTGAGACCAGCCTGGCCCACATGGTGAAAACCCATCTCTACTAAAAATACAAAAAAATTAGCTGGGCATGGTGGCGGCCATCTGTAATCCCAGTTACTCGAGAGGCTGAGGCAGGAGAATCACTTGAACCCAGGAGGTGGAGGTTGCAGTTTGCTGAGATTGCACCATTGCACTCCAGCCTGGGTGACAAGAGAGATACTCCAGCTTAAAAAAAAAAAAAAAAAAAAAAAAAAAAAGCCATCCACAGTGGCTCATGCCTGTAATCCCAGTACTTTGAGAGGCTGAGGCGGGCAGATCATCTGAGGTCGGGAGTTCGAGACCAGCCTGACCAATATGGAGAAATCTCGTCTCTACTAAAAATACAAAATTAGGTGGGCATGGTGGTGCATGCCTGTAATCCCAGCTACTTGGTAGGCTCAGGCTGGAGAATCGCTTGAACCTGGGAGGTGGAGGTGTGGTGAGTCGAGATCGTACCATTGCACTCCAGCCTGGGCAACAAGAGCAAAACTCTGTGTCAAAAAACAAAACAAAACAAAAAACAAGTCATTCAGGAGTTTGGACAAAGAGGTACTGCCTGCTCTTGACCCTTTCAGTAATCAACAACCATTATACCAACCAGGGTCAAAAAACCTGATCAAAACCTGGAGAGATGGGTCACTTGGGTCTCAACTCCCTACGGAAAGGCCCCTTTACTGTCTTACTTTCCACCCCAACAGCTATCAACATTTCTGGCCTCTCCAGTTGGATACATCAGTCCT
>NW_016813535.1:35801-37958 GCF_001698545.2 Rhinopithecus bieti | reverse complement strand
GCAGAGTTGCTTTAGTACTGCAAACACTTACCTTGACTTGCCTTTTTTCCCTCCTGAGCACTACTGAGGTTTTTTAAACATGAATTCAGCACTTTTGAAATAAAAGAATAATGGGGTTTCTTAAATGACTAGGAATAGTATGGGTGTATTCCTTTGAGGTTTCCCACCAAACTAAGCAAGAAAAAACTTAGTTGTGGTGGTTGTAACCATACCAGACTTCTCTCATCCCAGGAAGTTGAGTTGTTTAAAATTACTTGATATTCTCTAGTATATAAAAAACACTCGGCCGGGCGCTCCTGTAATCCCAGCACTTTGGGAGGCCAAGGCGGGCGGATCACGAGGTCGGGAGATTGAGACCATCCTGGCTAACACGGTGAAACCCCGTCTCTACTAAAAATACAAAAAAAAATGAGCCAGGCATGGTGGCGGGCGCCTGTAATCCTAGCTACTCGGGAGGCTGAGGCAGGAGAATGGCGTGAACCTGGGAGGCGGAGCTTGCAGTGAGCCGAGATTGTGCCACTGCACTCCAGCCTGGGCGACAGAGCAAGACTCCGTCTCAAAAAAAAAACACACACACACACACACACATATCAGGATGATGCCACGAAAAAAAAGTACTTTAGTTTAATTTACTTTTAGTATTCAATAAAACTACACCAGTGCATATTTGTTTAATTATGCCTTAAAACAAAAACAAAACTATAGCCCATCTAAAAAAAATGAAACTAATCAGTGCTCTTTCATTGTGCCATCTGGTTAATTATATATGGATTATTAGAAGTGGAGGTCTTGGGATAGTTGGAAAACCATGTTTCCAAGGTGTGGAAGCTAGTGAGGAGTACACATGTGTGGGTGCATGGGTAAAAGCAAGAGCACACGTGTGTGTGAGAACACAGATGTATTTTAAAACGAGAGTTGCAGCAGGGGAAAATGATGGCCAAACTGCTGGAAATTTTGAGTCAGAAAAGGACTGATAAACATTTTTGATTACCTGGTCTCACCCTCTAAACTTGTCCAGCCTTCTGCTGTACTTGACCTCCATCTTTGGAAATCCACTAGTACAGTGAACTCTAATGCAGCAACCTCCAGTCTACCCTTAGCTGGAACTCATTAAACTGCCTCTTATATTTGCTGCAGTGAGCTACCTCAAAAGGTATAAGCTGTGAGAGGCAAACCCCATGTTTAACTAAGCATCTGGAGATGTTTAGCAGCTGCGTTTTCTAAGGTTTTAATGCCTAATGAAAGCTTGATTTTACTGCTTAGATCTTAGGATGGAATATAGTTTAAATTCTTCTGCCCAAGTCTTTTGACCGAGTCTTTTAAATCAGTATTTTGTGAGTTTTCATGGGCATTCAGGATTGTGTATGTATGTATGTAAACCCATTATTGTTAGATAAATAGATTCCTTTTGTCATTTCTTTAGTGCAGAAAATTTGTAGAATATGTTGGTCAAACCAAATTGAACTTTTAAATCCAACTTCTCCAAAAGGATATGCATCTGCACTTGATAGGCTTTCTTCTTTAAGTCCTAATGAGCACTGTCCTGAGTGGGCTAATAGAGAGGTCGCATGTGTGTTGCAGATTAGGGCACACAATATGTGACCTCTTCATAAAGAAAGACACCAGATTTAGACAGATTCAAGGATGTTTAAAGCAACACACACACACACACACACACACACACACACACACACAACCTGAGCGTCAAAGAAAATCCCAGTCTTTATTACTGTCAAATTTATAAGACAAAATAGCACCCCAAAAGACGCTTTTGAAGTGATAGATTGCAGCACGTACCACCTGGACATGGGCAGTGTAAAACAGCAGCTAAAATCAAAACCTCTTGGATTCTGGCTTAGCTTTCTCCAGACAAGTACTTAAAATAGCTTAAATAACAGGATGCAAGGGGAGGGAAAACATTTCCTTTTAAGGATATGCATTCTTGGTGTGATTCAAACTTCTGCAGGAACATGGCTGTGTAATAAGTTTATTTACTTTAAGGTTTACTTAGGGGAGGGCGGTGGGGGAGTTAAATGGTATTTAAAATAATACTTGGTAAAAGAATAATGAGGTTTCCTTTAAAACAAAATGCAGATGTGAACCTCCATGTGTCATGAGAGAGAGAGAGAGAGAGAGAGAGAGAGAGAGAGAGAGAGA
>NW_016813535.1:28527-31831 GCF_001698545.2 Rhinopithecus bieti | reverse complement strand
AACAGAAAACCAAACACCGCATGTTCTCACTCATAGGTGGGAACTGAACAATGAGATCACTTGGACTTGGGAAGGGGAACATCACACACCGGGGCCTATCACGGGGAGGGGGGAGGGGGGAGGGATTGCATTGGGAGTTATACCTGATGTAAATGACAAGTTGATGGGTGCTGACAAGTTGATGGGTGCAGCACACCAACATGGCACAAGTATACATATGTAACAAACCTGCACATTATGCACATGTACCCTAGAACTTAAAGTATAATAAAAAAAAAAAAAATTGGCTGGGCTTGGTGACTCATGCCTATAACCCTACCACTTTAGGAGGCCAAGGTGGGAGGATCACTTGAGGCCAGGGGTTCAAGACCAGCCTGGCCAACATGATGAAACCCCATCTCCACTAAAAGTATAGAAGTTGGCCAGGCATTGTGGCGCATGCCTGTAACCCTGCTACTCAGGAGACTGAGGCAGGAGAATCGCTTGAACTCAGAAAGCGGAGGTTGTAGTGAGCCAAGATCATGCCACTGCACTCCAACCTGGGTGACAGAGTGAGACCTAGTCTCAAAATAAAGAAATAAAATAGCTTAAAAGAAAAAAGAACCCACTAAAGTGAACAACGTTTTGATAGTTAAAAGGAATAAGCTATCTCTTCCTCCAAAGATATCATAAAAATGAAAGAATGTTATACTTAGGTAATAAGGTATAGTAGTGATCAGAATGTTATCACTCTATCTGTATTTAATACGCATTACTATTCTATCTCCAGGTTTTGAAAGTGTTTGTGTGGGGGGAGAGTTATGAAGTCTTGTGTATTCTGATTTATAATCAGTGTGATAGAACCAAAAAGGAACTTTAGAGATATGTGGTCCAAAGCCCTCCTTTTACAGATGAGAAAACTAAGGCCTGAAGAGGTAACTTGTGCAAATTAATAGCCAAGTTGAGATAAGACACTGTGTCACATTATTCCCACTGTGTGTCTCTTCAAGCATGCATGCTGTGTTTCTTTCACTATGCCTCACTTACTCTCTAGTACTGAGCTCCACTGTAATTTTAGAAAGGAAATAGGAAAAACAAGTTGGTATATGCATGGGAGCAGGTGTATTTAAACCCAAGACATTCATAAAACAAGAGCCACTAAAATTTTACCGCAGTGCCATGGGGATTACTTTGTTCTTTTTAGCAACTGCAGACATTATTGATGGATTGATTTCTACATAGAAACACTTTACATGTAGAAATAAAGAGTTTGATGTATGACCTTTTATAAATCCAAAGCAAAGAAAGTGAATATACACCCTAGGGAAATTAAGTGCTTTACCTCGAAGAAAATCTAAGTGATTTTCACACTAAGTATTGAGTGGTTTGTTATTGATGTTTTAAAAGTACAGATATTTTAATTAACCAGGTGTAATTGTGCCCACCTTTGGTCCCAGCCATGCTGGGGAGCTGAGGCAGGAGGATTGCTTGAGCCCAGGAGGTTGAGGCTGCAGTGACCCATGCTCGTGCCACTCCAGCTTGGACAACAGAGACCCTGTCTCAAAGAAATATAAAAGTAAAAATAAAAGTACAGATGTTTTAATTCAGAGATTTAAAATGTAGTAATCAATGTTTAAGAAACTTTAATACTTAAAATAGACTGCATTAAAACTAAACAGAATTTCGTCAGCATTCAAAATATTGGCAAGATGGTTCCATACAGTATGCTTAATATTTTAATTTAATTTAATTTTTAATCCCCAGAGCATTATTGCAAATTGCAATTTTAGTAATTGACCAAAAATTGGATAATGTGAATTACACATAGATCACACTTAGAAGGAAATTTCAGTGTATTCCATGGAATACATTGGCCTAGCAGAACTTGTATGATCAGCTAGCTCCCTGACCTTATATCTCATTTTCCCCCTTGTTCACTCTACCCAAGTCATATTGGATCTTTACTTTTGGATCTTTACTTTTCCCGAAACACACCAGACACACTGCAGCATCACTGACTTTGCATTTGCTATTTCCTCTACCCGAACTCTCTTGCCCCAGATAGCCACATGATTTGCTTCCCTTACCTCATAGAAGTCTTCATTCAAATATAACCTCATCGAAGTGGCCTTTCTTACCCATTCTGTCTAAGTAGTAGCACCACAACCATCCCTGCCCCCCAATATCTCTATAACCCAGGGTTACCCAACTTCAGCACAACTGACATTTTGAGCTGCATAATTCTTGCGTTGTACATACCGGGGAGGGATCATATCCATTGTAAGATATTTAGAAGCATCCCCAGCCTCTTTCCACTGTATGCCAGGTGCTTCCTCTCCCAGCCCAACTCCCTTCTCCAGTTATAGGAATCAAAAATGTCTCCTGGGGCAAAAAAACCCCCGTTTAACACCCTTTCCTTTTTTTTTTTTTTTTTTTTTTTGACACAGAGTCTTGCTCTGTCACCCAGGCTGCAGTGCATTGACGCAATCCAGGTTCGGGCGATTCTCTTGCTGCAGCCTCCCGAGTAGGTGGGACTATAGGCGCCTGCCACCATACCCAGCTAATTTTTGTATTTTTGGTAAAGATGGGGTTTTGCCATGTGGGCCAGGCTGGTCTCGAACTCCTGACCTCAAGTGATCCACCTGCCTCCGCCTCCCAAAGGCTGGGATTACAGGCGTGAGTCACCGTGCCCAGCCTGCTTTATTTTTTTTATTTTTTATTTTATATATTTTTTTGAGATGGAGTCTCACTTTGTTGCCCAGGCTGGAGTGCACTCGCACTATCTTGGCTCACTGCAACCTCCACCTCCCAGGTTCAAGTGATTCTCCTGCCTCAGCCTCCTGAGTAGCTGAGATTACAGGCACTCGCCACTATGCCTGGCTAATTTGTATTTTTAGTAGAGAGGGGATTTCACCACGTTGGCCAGGCTGGTCTCGAACTCCTGACCTCAGGTGATCCACCCATCTCTGCCTTCCAGAGTGCTGGGATTACAGGCGTGAGCCACTGTGCCCGGCCACAATACATTTTCTTAAATGCAGTAAGGTCATCTTGAGTCATTTCTCTATTCAGGTTGTTTCCTTCTATTATAATTAAATTTACATATGAAAATCAGCGGGACCTAAGGAATAAAAGTCATTATTGAACAGAAGATATTTGAAATTACTTGTGAACATCAAACTGTATTCACAGAAAATATATATTCAAGTGGTTACAACCCTCAGGACATTAGCCTTTTCTCAATGAATTAACTTTTGGTCATTGATCGGTTTTTTTTTCTATTTTAAAAGCTTCAGAATAAACATCATTCATTTAATCAGCACTTCAA
>NW_016813535.1:23246-26354 GCF_001698545.2 Rhinopithecus bieti | reverse complement strand
AAAAAAAAAAAAAAAAAAAAAAAAAAAAAAATAGCTGACTGGGTGTGGTGGCTCACACCTGTAACTCCAGCACTTTGGTAGGCTGAGGCAGGAGGCTCTCTTGAGGCCAGGCATTCAAGATCAACTTGGGCAAGTTAGGGAGACTTTGTCAGCTTGGGCAACTTAGGGAGACCCCATCTGTACAAAAACGTTTTTTAAATTAACTCAGCATGGTAGCTTGAGCCTATAGTCCTAGCTACTCAGGAGGCTGAGGCAGGAGGATTGCTTTAGCCCAGTAGTTTGAGGCTGCAGTGAGCTATGATAGCACCACTGCCCTCCAGTCTGGGTGACAGAGCAAGACCCTGTCCCTGTCTCTTAATTAATTAATTAATTAATTTAAAAAATAAAAGAATAGCTGTTGCTTCTTCCCTCAATTAAGGATATCCTTAAGATTTTATTGGTGTATTTATTATTAATTTAAGGCTGAGTTTGACTAGATCTTACTAGGAATTCCTTTCAGTATATCACAAACTAGTTATCAGTGCCTAATATTTATCACAAATATCCTAGCACTCCTATCCTCCTTTGTCACGGTTTATTTTTCCCCAAGGCAACTGAAACTATAACATACTCCTATCAGTAATTGTGGCTCACCATAGCAAGTGAAATTTTAAAATGTTTTTTCCAATTAGAATTAACACCTTTAGAACACTGTAGTAGTTCAAGAAGCAAATTGACCAAGTAATGATGCCTACTCAGCTGACAGCATTTTGTGATTGTTTTTAAAATGCACACTTGTCGGCCGGGCACAGTGGCTCACGCCTGTAACCCCAGCACTTTGGGAGGGCAAGACGGGCGGATCACGAGGTCAGAAGATGGAGAACATGCTGGCCAACATGGTGAAACCCGGTCTCTACTAAAAATACAAAAATTAGCTGGGTGTGTTGGTGCGTGCCTGTAATTACAGCTACTCGGGAGGCTGGGGCAGAATCGCTTGAACCAGGAAGTTGGAGGTTGCAGTGAGCCGAGATCACTGCACTCCAGCCTGGTGACAGAGCAAGACTCCGTCTAAAAAGAAAAAAACAAAAAGAAGCAGACTTGTGTCATAATTATAATGGTATAGTTCCTGCCATTTTCTTTTGAAATACTGATTTTCTCCCACCATTTTTTTGTCTCCAGTTATAGCCAAAGCCTTTTGTTTTGAATTCTGTGTTCAATAGTAAGTTGCAGTTTATTTGCAATTTGAGCACTTGCATGTTTTCTGATGTATCACTTGCTACCCTTTTAACTGCATGGTTAATTGTGAATTTAAAGTAGCTCAGAGCAGCAGTTGACTATGATTGGCTGTTTTTGATAAAATTTATTGCTCAGAATTTTTTAATATATTAGAAAGAACAGACCAAAAACAATAGGATTTGCAGTGTGTCATTATTATTAAGGACAAAATTGTGAAAATGTCTTTGAAAATGATCTTGGGAAAATTGTTAATTTGTAGATTTTGAAATGTAGTTTCTACACAGCTATTTGTGGCTTTTAAGGGAGGAGGTGTGATTGCCTTGGTATATTCTTTGAAAGTAAAGAACATGCACAATAATTTTGGCAACACCAGGGCTTTAAGAAAACAACATTCGTGAGGACACTTGAGGTTAGAATATACATTTTAGAATTGGAAGGAATCATTATATTTACATTCCTACACTTTTCAAATGAAAAGAAACAAGCAAACTTGGATTTCTGAAAAGGAAGTGATTTTCCTTTTGCTCAATATTACACAGAGGACTAGTGGCTTTTTCCACTACCTCCCCGCTATTCAAGAAATTTGAAATATCAAGGACAGTAAAGTAATCTGCCTGAAGTTTCAGATGCTACTACTATGACTGTATTAACCAAATGTCTGTCCATACCCATCTGCTTTGTCATCAATGAAACATCTTACAAATTGTCAAACAAAATATGGGTAGAGCTTAGTTATCCAAGAAATAGAAATCATGTTATTCCTGTCAGATATTAGCATAAGGAAATAGAAATAAACATGTTCTTGCTTGTTAGGTTTTTGGTTTTCTTTGAATTGTTGCTCAAGGGATGTTAATTGCAAACCAAACTATAAACAAAAACAGTTTATGTTAATTTCAGAGAAGTGTGTGTGTGTGCGCGCGCGTGTGTGTGCGTGTGTATGGCAAAAAACAGTCCCAAAATTATATGTATGTAAACTTTAAAGGTGAAAATTAAATTTAATACCCTGCTTTTAAAATTCTTAGCACTTCGAAACCAAAATACTGGATTTTATGCTTACAAGATAATAGGACTTTTTTTCTTTGATTGTTAAACTCGTATGGCACTTTCAGCAGAGAAGTAAGCTGCCCAGAACAGTCTTGGACATATAGTAAATGCTCTGTATGTGTTAGTTGTTGGGGTAGTTATTCCTTTTTTTTTTTTTTTTAAGAAGTTATGTTTTTTCAAATATTACTAAGTTTAGGCCCACAAGACATTCCAAAATAATGGAAAAATTCAAACCTGCCTCTTTGGAAACATTTTGGAAATAAGCCCCAAACACTGGAAGCCAGTCAATTCTTTTTTTGCAATTCTTTCTGAAATCTTTCTTTCTTAAGTCATATGCCTCTGGATTGTTTTGGTTTGGCCACTTGTCCTGTGTTGAGCTAACTCTGGGGTCAAAAGAAGTTAGCCAGTTGCTGAGCGTCTTTGAGAGAAAGGCGGTGAAACTTAATAAAAGGAATAAAAAACATGTATATTCCATAAAGGACACTGAAAAGTATGTATAGATCAAGAGTGGATATTGCTTCCTGAAAAAAGTACAGCAGGAGTTAGCTCACAGATGATAAAGCAAGTCTTTCCTTGTGGAGAGAAAACAGCACAAAACAGTGAGCTCATTAGTATCACAACGGGCAGCTTTGAAAAGATTCATTGAGAAGACTCCAGCACAGTAGTCAGCCTTGTGCTATCTCTGATTTCAGAGATTTCTTGTTAAGCCAAAGCTTGTACTCAAATAGTTTTATCATCCACTTAAGCGATTTCTTTACGAAAGTAGAAAGTAAAATGCAAATTCTTTTGTAGTGAATCAATGTCACAGACATACAAATGTCAGTTCTTTCTTATCATTTTTACTTTTTT
>NW_016813535.1:16795-20608 GCF_001698545.2 Rhinopithecus bieti | reverse complement strand
TCAATGCATGTAGCACTTAATGTTTTTGACAAGTGTGTGCAATTGACATTCTGGTGCTTCATTTTCAGCAGCAGTATCGTAGTACTTGTTTAGCATTTCAAAAACTCAAGCCCAATTTTTTATATCTTTTAACATCAGCTATGGGAAAAACGTAAGTGATCAAGATATAAAAGAATATAAATATGCTTATTGTATGTAATTTGAAATTAATTGTGAATCAACAAAATTACTTATTAATAGATTTTCAAGAGGTAAAAGTAGTGATATTGCCAAGACCTTCCGCAAAGCAATCAACAGGAAAGAAGGTATTTGTGCTCTGGGCGGAACTTCAGAGTTGTCCAGCGAAGGAACACAGCATTCTTACTCAGGTAATCATTTCATATGCAATAGGTTAACACAATGTGCTAAGTGGGATGGTTGCTGTAATGTCAAGGAAGGGCTCTAGGAAAACATTACCTTCTAATTAAGAATAAAGTAGAAGTCCCTTATGACATGTATTTAGGCTTGAGACTAATACTTGTCATAAAGGCATTATAAGTGTTTATTGTACGGCTTTGTTAGCTTGCAAGAGACAGGATACAATCCATGTAATGATAGGCTTTATTACAGTGCATTATACAATAATATAAGTGTAATTTTTAAGGAATTTTGTAACTTTTCTGAGGACCGGTTAACGTGTTCTATTTTTTTTCTTAATTTTGTAATACCTAATAACCACTGTGCTGCATCCAAGTGTCTGGGTTTCCACACAGAATAACCACATGTTTCTGACACATTAACTTTCAGTACTACTGCACAACTATTTTAGGCTTTGGAGTCAAATAGTTAATAACCTAGAGTATGAACTAATGTCTTGTTATTTAACATAATTTTAGAGGAAGAAAAATATGCTTTTGTTAACTGGATAAACAAAGCTTTGGAAAATGATCCTGATTGTAGACATGTTATACCAATGAACCCTAACACCGATGACCTGTTCAAAGCTGTTGGTGATGGAATTGTGCTTTGGTAAGATGTTAGCTTGTTTTATATCCAGATATCCAAAAATAGCCTTCCATATAATTGATATATTTGTTTATGCATGCTTGACAGATTCACCTCAAGAAATAATTAGAATGGAAAATTATCCAGTTTCTGCCTTTTTCATTTAATCTCTAGGTCTGTCCATGAATCTAAAATTCAGCCATAGATCGACAACCTCTTTATAGGGAAGCTTTCAGCCTCCATTTTCTTCTCAACACCAAGCCAGCAGAACATTACAACTTTGTTGAACTTAAGTATGTCAGTGTCTGTTTATTCTGAAGTACCACAGCTTCCAAAAGAAAAAAAGAGGCTACTCTTCAGTTCTCACTCTCCAATGACCTATTTCTAAAAAATGCTTTTGCCACTGCTGCTGCCCCACAGCCAACAGCATCTTGGCAGACATAACACAAGATTGTCAACACTGTCAGTCGATGTTCCAGTTTATAGAGGCAGTGTCACACAGTGGTTAATAGCATGCTCCATAATCAGTCTGCCTGAGTTCTTTCTATTCAGTCCTGCCACTCTTCAGAGTACAACACTTCAGAGTACAACTGCCACTCTTCAGTTGTACCGCTTCAGCGGTACAACTGTGATCATGATACTCAACCCCTTTGCATTTCAGTTTCCATCTATTATGATCTCCCCGTTATTAATACTTATCTCACAGGGCTGTTGTGAGCATTAAGAAATTACTACATACAAAGTGCTTAGGGTAGTACAATTGACATATTTCAGATGACTATATATATATATAGTGTGTGAGAGAGACGGAGTTTCGCTCTCGTTGCCTAGGCTGGAGTGCAATGGTGCGATTTCGGCTCACTGCAACCTCTGCCTCCAGGTTCAAGCCATTCTCCTGCCTCATCCTCCTGAGTAGCTGGGACTACAGGCATGCACCACCATGCCCGGCTTTTTTTTTTTTTTTTTTTTTTTTTTTTTAGTTGAGATGGGGTTTCTCCACGTTGGTCAGGCTGGTCTCGAACTCCAGACCTCAGGTGATCTGCCCGCCTCAACCTCCCAAAGTGCTGGGATTATAGACATGAGCAACTGCGCCCGGCTGACAGTATATATTATAGTATATACAATTCTTCTTTTTGCAATAGGGTCATTTTGTTTGTTTGAAAAGCTGATTTTATTTTATTTTTTTTATTTTTTATTTTTTTTTGAGACAGAGTCTCGCTCTGTCACCCAGGCTGGAGTGCAGTGGCCGGATCTCAGCTCACTGCAAGCTCCGCCTCCCAGGTTTACGCCATTCTCCTGCCTCAGACTCCCGAGTAGCTGGGACTACAGGCGCCCGCCACCTTGCCCGGCTAGTTTTTTGTATTTTTTTAGTAGAGACGGGGTTTCACCGTGTTAGCCAGGATGGTTTCGATCTCCTGACCTCGTGATCCACCCGTCTCGGCCTCCCAAAGTGCTGGGATTACAGGCTTGAGCCACCGCGCCCGGCGAAAAGCTGATTTTAAAAATGTAAGATAGGCTGGGCATGGTGGCTTATGCCCAGCCCTTTGGGAGGCTGAGGCAGCAAGATTGCTGAAGGCCAGGAGTTAGGTCCAGTCTGGGCAACAAAACAAGACCCCTGTCTCTACAAAAAATTTAAAAATTAACCCAATATGGGGTTGCATGCCCTTAGTCCCAGCTACTTGAGAGGCTGAGGCAGGAAGATCACTTGAGCCCAGGAGTACAAGGTGGCAGTGAGTCAGGATTTGCACCACTGAACTCCAGCCTGGGTGACTCTGTCTGTCTAAGAAATAAAAATACATATATACATTTCCTTTGTGTTCCATTTATAGGCAGTGAAGACAATTTCCCATGTGTGTGTTTTGTTTTTGTTTTTGTTTCTGAGATGGAGCCTTGCTCTGTCGCCCAGGCTGGGGTGCAGTGGCGTGACCTCAGCTCACTGCAGCCTCCACCTCCCAGGTTCAAGCAATTCTTGTGCCTCAGCCTCCCGAGTAGATGAGACTACAGGTGCTCACCACCACACCCAGCTAATTTTTGTATTTTTAGTAGAGACAGGGTTTCATCATGTTGGCCAGACTGGTCTCGAACTCCTGACTTCAAGTGATCCTCCTGCCTCAGCCTACCAAAGTACTGGGATTACAGGCGTGAACCACTGTGCCCGGCCTCCCTTGTGTTTTAATACAGAGAGAAGACTGCGAGTTTCTCTCTCTGGGGAACTCACCCTGCAGAACTCAAAAAATAAATAATATAAAAATAATAAGAGATAATCATATTGAACTATTTAAGATTTAAATTTTGCATGGAAAGAAGCATGGCCTTCTTTATGTAGAATAAAATTTATTAGGGCAGTATTATGAACATCTAATATGTTAGAACCAGGCATAGTGGCTCACACTTGTAATCCCAGGTACTTGGAGGCTGAGGTTGGAGGATCCCTTGAGCCCAGGAGTTCGAGGCTGCAGTGATTCGAGCTATGATTTGGGCCTCTGTACTGTAGCCCAGGCGACAGAGTTAGACCCTGTCTCTAAAAAGTAATAAAATAAAAAATAAAATGTTAAAGTCTAAATCTAGATTTTACCAAATGAGTTTTTTCCTAATGAGTCACAGACTATAGCCTACCCAATCTTTCTCTCGCCACTGTACTACCAGCACCAAGTATAACGTCTGGCTTATTGTTGAGGCACTTAGTAAACATTTGGTGAATGAAAGAATCTCATGCTCAACTAATTTTACTGTTTTGTGGAAAAGACTCATTTTCAATGCAGGATTTTATGTATTTAAAATATATCCAATAAAGTTCTCCCTCCGCTTTTTTTTTTTTTTTTTTTTTTT